>NC_141140.1:172347309-172647309 GCF_053477565.2 Lygodium microphyllum
ATATGAAAGCTTTTTCCGTGTACATCGCAAAAATGGTATGCGAATCTTCATGTGACTTTCCTATGCAAAGAAATGTGCATTTCAAGCTTTCAGCCCACACATGCACATTATACAAGCATTTCATGATCATGCCATCTTGTTGATTGTAACTGTCTGTTCTGGTGGATCTAGCCCACACTTCAAGGCATCAATCCTTTCTGTGTGCGAGTCTAACCCTGATATGCGTGAGTTCTAGTCACAGGCGCCCAATCGGGTCATATAGGTGGAAGTGTGAACTATCTTTTCTCTAACCCACCGTGTGGGTCCACCATAACCTGTGACCACTCATCAGTGGCCAGCTCCAATGCACTTTTCTTTATATCTAATTAGTGCAAAGGAAATAAATTTAATAAATCATTATATAGACAAATTAATGAAAAAGGATACAAATTCTGTTTCTATAGAGTTGTGACAAGGTGAAAGTTTCTTCAATTTCTTGTGAGGTTTCTTGTAAGGATACTATGGAAGGTGTTTGCCACTCTTTGTGTGTGAAAGACTCGATGGAGTCTTGTATTGTTGATGAGTTAAGTGATGTGGATGGGTGTCTTGGAGTGACCCCATTTGTGGATGTTGTTGGTTTTTGTGGTGTTATGAGTCCGGAGTTGACTCCTTTTGATGTTGTGTTTGATTTGGAGATTGAGTTGGGAGATCCTTACATAGTATCTTTAGGAGAAGTTGTAGATGAATTAGTGAATGAATTTGAGATTGGCAATAAAGAAAGGGCCAAAACTTTATTTAGAGACTCTAAAAGTAACATGGTTTTTCCTAGGGAGGGTGGGTGGGATATGAAGATTTTGGATTATGGTTGGGATTTGAAGAATTTGGAGGATGATGTATTTTCCTTAGATGGAGAGGATTGTCTCAAGGATTTTGATGAGAATTTCATGGATGAGTTTTGTCTACCTGTAAAGGAGTTGTTTGAGAGAAATGTGCCATTTGTGTTTGTTGAGAAGATTGTGGATAGATCATTGGATTTCATTTTTTATTGGATTATAAATGTTGCATCGTTTTATGAAAACAACTGTTGCACATGAATGTTTGCAGACTAGGGGGAGGGCTAAATATGTCAAGTGTTTTTCTGAAAACTGAAAATCCCTAGTCAAACTGTAGTTAGGTTTGATTTTTGCTAGCTTAGTTGTTTGCGTGACAGTTTGTTTTGTTATTTCGTAGTTGGATTTCTTGTGTTTTTATAGCTTAGGATTTGTTTCTGTCATTTTGTTTGATTTGTTGAGTCTGAAACTTGATAGCCTTGGTCGAGCTTGGTATTTTTTTGGACAAAATGAAGCTTGTGTTTGTCAATAGCTACCGAACATTGAGGAACAAGGTATGTTTTCTTATTAAGACTTTTGCACATCACGGGGATAATGGGTTCATGAGCACTTCACGTTGCACTTATTGATGCACTGCACTCAAGGATCGTCTCCTGTTCCTATCAAATATTTCCATGCCATGGGTTGGGATTATGCACATTTTGCACCATCATTGAGCACTAGCATGGCATGAGGTCCGCTGCAGCTATATGCAGTAACTTTTAGATACACGCGCACTTGAGAGAGCACCTATCATTGAGCATGCATATTTCTTGCATGCACCATTTGGGATGTTCATCACAAAGTTAGGAACTTCTGGTTGAGAGTGTAAGGTGGTTGGGAGAGTTTGAGGGTCATGAAGGACGCCACCAATTGTGAGAAGGGTTGTTCATATTTGGTCAACATCTTGAGGACCATAATTTTCTAGAGTTATTGTGAGATTTTGGATGGGTGGATGGAGTATATCATATCTTTTGATGAGAGTTGAGAGGTGAGGATAATGAATTTTTAATTAATTAAGGAATTTTTTTTGCATCTTGCATGACGCATGATCACATGTAGATAGACTAGGCACAATTTCTTCAATGCATACATTATTTTTGTGTGTAGCATCAATTAATTGGTTGCATATCATGGATCCAACATTGCATATTTTTCCAAATCATGAATGATTGGGCACGGAGTTCATTTCAAAAAAGCATATTCCTGCTAGGGCACACTGCATAAAAAAAACAGGTTCATATCCAGAGAATATTTATTTTGAAGACTCAAGGATCAAAGGAAAAGATCGTACATTTTACATTGTTAGAGAGTATTTCTTGAAGAAAAAGAGGACATGTGTGCTGAAAGTGTGTGCAATTACAAGAACAATAGGCCAAGGAAGGGAATAAGTCGTCCAAGATAAAAGATGGAGAAAAATGATACGATTTACGAATATCAGTATTTTTATCCATTTTTTATAGATTTTCGTAATTCTACCCGCGTTGGCTTGTCGACCAGATGCAATTCAATCGTTTTGAGTATCCAAACGACTATATTCGGAGTTCAAATGACGAAGTTATTGTTAGAAGATGGGCATAGAAACCCACCGTAAGCAAGGGAGTATAAGGGCAGATGAGTGTGAATAGCCCTAGGGGCAGGGGAAACCCTAACCCTAGATGGCAAAGGGCTATATAAACAGCCTATGGGTCACTATCATTTGTGAGAGAGTGTACCCAAGTTGTACTCTAAGCAATTTAGTAAGCAAGATTTCATTCTTGTACTTTGAGCTCTTCTCTCCCTCTTGTGCACACATTCTACTGTTGCAAACTCTGATTCTCAACATGGTATCAGAGCCATCTTTGATCTCCTCAGTTTCCCTCAGCATTAGTCATCACTAAGTGCACATGAGCTATCATTTTCTTCATCCTATTCTTCTTTCCTCCATAGCTGCCTACAACCTACCTCCATTGGAGGACTTGGGGAGGACAAAGGAGGCCATATCTCCCTCTGCTTTCTTCTAGAAACTTCTTCCCTACCTCAGGGCAAATCAGCCTGGAGTAATAAACCCCGGGATTGGTGGACGTTGAGAGCAACATTGCGTGCATTCTGAAAACGGCGCAGTTCTGGATAGGCGCATATCTCGTGCTGAAACGCAGGCTGTAGAAGGCGCAATCCCAGCGACCACCATAGGGCTTTGATAGCCCCCCAAGTGGGCTATCCTTAGCTAAGAGGGCTCTGAGAAATTCTTCCTCTGCTGGCTGCTACAAGCCAAACCCTAACTGTGTTTTTTTGGGCAGCCATAGCCAACAAGCTCCAAGCTTGACATTTTGGCATTTTTACACTTTGAGCTTCATTAACAGTGATTCTAATCACTGAAGCAGAGTCTATGAATCCTATTCTAGAGTCTAAAGCTCTTGGGCATGCTCAACGGACATCAGCAAGCATCGGGAAGCCGACTTCCAACCGGGTTCCATTCAAGCACTCCACTAAGCTTGACAATAGTGTTCTTTTAACACTAATCATAAATCATCAAGTTAATAGCCTGTTGGGCATTCACTAAAACCAGTGAGTTTTTTTATTCCTCTTCATATATTGTTGTAAGGTTATGTGTAAAATGAACACATATACCATTATGCACAAGAAGTGTATTGCATACCGTAAGTGACATTGTCTCAAGTACATTGGTCAGTGAAATCAATAGCATGAGTGTCATCATACTCTCCTCAGAATCATCAACAACAAGCATTGAGATCATAGGCAAACCGTGTCCAACACAAGCTTCATCCACTAAGACGTACCACAAGGAGGAGCCTGAAGTCCAATCTAGGTTTACTTCATTAAAACCTAAAAAGACTATTAAACCACGGAAGAAGCTTGCTCATAATAAAGGACCACCAAAGTCATACTTTGAAATATTACACTTATATGATTTTTAGTCTTTCTCTTCATTGCAACTTTAACTTCACTTCGTCTAATTTGTTTCCGCATTCAGTGAAAGGTTTGTAAGGGACTAGACACTGCCCTTGTCCTAACAAGTGGTAAGACCTTCCCAATGACCACAACATATGCCGATGTCCGTCCTCAAATTCGAAAGTTTGATGGTAAGGATTTCCATCCATGGCAGGTATTGATAAAATACAAAATGATGGAGAGAGGGTATTGGCCTCTTATTCAAGGAAGTAGAGTTGTAAACTCTGCTAATATGATTGATATTGAAGATGACCAACGTGCTCAAGCAATCATAATGCTACACTTAGATGAATCCCTGATTCATCACGTTGATCAACTAAACACTACTAAAGAAAAATGGGATGAGCTTGAAAAGCTCTATGGAACCACTGGCAAGAATACTAAAATCTTCCTTAAAATTGAATTCTTTAGCTTGGAATATCGTTCAGGAGAAAATTTGGGAAAATTCATTTCTCATATGAAGGGACTTATGGCACAGCTTGCTTCTGTACAAGCTCCAATACTTGAAGAATATGCTATTGCTATTCTCCTAAAAGCTGTTAAATAGGTGTTTCCTACTCTTGTAACCACTCTCACCAGCATTCCAGATCCTACTTTGGCAAGTACCATTCCATCCTGTTTGGATGAAGAAAAGAGGAACCACAAAGAAAGCAGCAACAGTCAGGCAACTTCAAATTCCCGTGAACAAGTATTGGTTCATACAGTTCTCACTAAATGTTCTTTCTGTAAGAAAAAAGAACATCTTGTAAACAATTGCTGGAAGAAGTATCCCGAGAAGATGAAATGTAACAAATGCAAGAAGACAGAGCATATAACAAGTAAATGCCCCAACACTCCTGAAATACCCAAAGAATTACTGGCCAACTATGTCTCCAATTCATCTGAAGATCGACTGTTTTGACTATTTAAATCATCTACCTAAAACAACCTTGTAAGCCTGATTTATAAAGGCATCTCAAAAAGGGGGGGATCTTTTACATGCCTTGTAATCCAATGCCACCCTGGGATTGAGGGGGGGTGTTAGAAGATGGGCATAGAAACCCACTGTAAGCAAGGGAGTATAAGGGCAGATGAGTGTGAATAGCCCTAGGGGCAGGGGAAACCCTAACCCTAGCTAGCAAAGGGCTATATAAATAGCCTATGGGTCACTATCATTTGTGAGAGAGTGTACCCAAGTTGTACTCTAAGCAACTTAGTAAGCAAGATTTCATTCTTGTACTTTGAGCTCTTCTCTTCCTCTTGTGCACACATTCTACTGCTGCAAACTTTGATTCTCAACAGTTATGATCCAAACAAGTTGCAAACATGCATAAAGCAGAAAAAACGAAAATAGTGAAAAGCAGTAGAAAAGCAAAAGCCAAAAGCTGAAAGCAAAAAGCCTAATGTGTGTGAGTGTGGATAGAAAACTATATAAAGAGATGAGAATGGAGAGTTAAGGGCCTTCCCCCTTGCTTTCAATTGTATAATGTGAGAGAGGAGAATGGGGGGTCACATGCTAGAGTGAGCTCTAGTCATACCAATTTGGAAGTTGGAGCTTTTGGGTGTCTTAAGGTTGTTAAGGTACGAAAATATATCTCACTTGGTTTGTTGTCGAATTTTTGGTATTTTCATTGTGTGGTTGTGTGATGCTCTACCCGCATACGAGTTTTTGATTTTTTGAGTTATAAGAGGCATTGTGTTATGTTTTTGTTTTCGTGTGTGGCTTGTGGTGTATTGTCGAATATTTGAATTTTTCAAGTTATGTTGTGTATCCGACAAAGTCAATTATCCCAACCGGCACTCCTTAATGTCTCGTTATCGAGTTGTGACTGAGACTTGCTCTCGATCACCGCTCGTGTAACACCGTGATAGAGCATCTACTACCACATTCATAGTTCCAGATGTGTGAAGGATTTGAAAATGAAACATAGATAAGAAATATGCCCAATGTATTTGTTTATCTGAGAGCTTCTTGTGAGTGAGGAAGTATCTTAGACTTTGGTGACCTATTTTAATAACAAAATCTGCATCAAGTAAATAATGTTTCCATATTTGAAGAGCATGTACCACTACCATAAGCTCTTTCTCATATACTAGAGCATGTAGCTCATGGTCCTTGAGGCATCGACTCTCAAAATTTACTACATGATGCTCTTGGTTAAGCACATCTCCAATGCAATCCCCAGAAGCATCGTAGTGAACTTCAAAAGGTTTTTGAAGATCCGAAACTATGAGAACTGGTTCTTGAGTTACAAAAAACTTAATTCTTTCAATGGCTTGTAGTTGCCTTGATCCCTAGCAAAAAGCCATTTGCTTCTTTTGTATGAACCTCCTGTAGTATGAACATAGGTCCCCCAAGAAACTTCTAACTTCATGTATGGAAGTAGGCGTAGGCCATTCAACAATGGCTCGAATCTTCTCAGGATCCATTCTCATCGAATTGTGAGAATCAATATGGCCCAAGTAATGAATTTTCGAAAGGAAAAATTCACTCTTCTTAGCATTGACATGTAGTCTATGCTTGCAAAGCTCTTGAAAAACAATAGATAGATGTTTTCTATGCTCTTCTTTAGATCATGACAATATTAGAATGTCATCAAAGAAGACACCTGTGAACTTTGAGTAAGGTCTGAAAATTCTCTCCATCATTCGATTGAATGTGGCAGGTGCATTAGTCAAACCAAATGGCATGATTAAAAACTCGTATAGTCCAAACGTTATATGAAAAGCTGTCTTATAAACATCTTCAGGTGCTATCCATATCTAGTGATAGCCGCTCTTGAGATCAATGCGACTAAAGTTACTAGCCCCTTGCAACTTATCCAGATATCATCTATCCTTGGGATAAGAAAATGATTCTTGATTGTGAACTTGTTCAAAGATCTGTAGTCTATGCACATACGAAAAGAACAAGTAAGACTGGAGAGCAGTATGGAGAAGAGCTAGGTTGAACTAACCCTTATTCCAACAGTTCATTTACTTGTTTTAGGATCTCCTCTTTCTGACTTGCATTTACTCGGTAAGACGGTCGGTTAGGTGGTGAACTTTCTAGGACAAGATCAATTGTGTGATCTTCCGAGCGCTTAGGAGGTAACTTTCCTGGGATTGAATCACCAAAAAAATCTTCATATTGTTTAACAAAATCATGTCTAGCTTGATTAATTAAAGAGAGGGGTTCTTTTAAAGTTTGATACTTAGAAGCATTAGTTGGTATTGTGTGTTCATTAGAGGCATCAAGTGCCCTTGAATCATTAGCTTCTTTTGACTCTCTCACAAAAATCATGTACGCAGAAATAGCTTTCTTCATTTCTTTAGAAATGCTAACATGACTAACCATTGGCACAAACAAATCTCCAACATCAGCAATGCATACTATGTTCTGACCCTTGAATTGAAATGCAAGGGTCTTCTTAACAAAATAGGGAGGTGTAATCTTGTAATGCCAAGGCATACCTAAGATAACATCACAGTTACCAATGGGTGCAAGTAGAAAAGATTCTTGGTCGTGGTAATCCCCAATTCTAAGATTCAACTTCCTATGGATAGGAGTAGAATTGGTTGTAAGTCCTTCGAACATGATCCAATTGGTGTTCCCAATCGATTCAGTGGAATTGGTAGCCTTTCAATAATATCTACTGACACAAAATTATATGTGGACCCTAGATCAAAGAGTATCAAAACTCATTGATTGTTAAGTGTCCCCCAACCCTTTAAGAGTTGTCTCTTTTTCTCATTTGAATGAGTGTTAGCTTGCACATCTGGAATAGAATTTGAGGATGGCAGAGGAGGATCTTTAACCACATTTTCTTCCTTCCTTTTGTGAGGACAATCAGGCTTCATATGCCCTAACTCACCACAAAGAAAGCACCTTCCTTCCTCTTTGTACTTTTGTATCTCAGAGGGTGAGAGATACTTGCGCTTCTTCTTGTTACCCTCTGGCTTTGAATATTGGTCATGTGTAGAGGTAGGTCTTCTTCGATTAGTCTTGTCTCTTGGTTGATCATAGAGCTGCTCTTGTCTAGCTTTATAAGAACTCATCTCCAACTTTCGAGATGTATTAGGTGTATGCAAACTTTCAGCTATGATGGTAGACTCCATAATGTAAGATAAGGTTTCATGTGGATACACCTTCATGGTTCTGTGTAAATGAGGGAGTAGGCCAGCTTCAAACTTTCTTTTCTTCTCTTCGTCCGCTGATCTCCATGAAAGGAGTAACATTGAGAAGAGTAGACCAAAACTTTTCTACATAACTAGTGACCTTCTCATGCTCTTTCAGGCCTAGCCAATCCCACTCCTTCTTGACATCATTCTCAAAAAATCAAGAGCCAATAACTGAGTATAAAACTTCTTCTTGAACTTTTCCCAAGTCATAGGTTTCCTTCCCTCCAAAATGAGAGTCAACCACCAATTGCTAACAATGTCTTTCAAGTGCATGCCTACATGCATGAGCTTGGACTTTTTTGAGAAATTACCATCAGAAAAAGCAACTTCAAATTGCCTGACAAAGGCTAACGCCTTAGCAGGATCTCTCTTACTAGAGTAAGAGTCAAACTTTATGTCCTTATCCCCAAACTTGAAATTCTTAGCCTTCTTAAGCTTTCTCCTCTTAGGTTCCCTCTTTTCTCGTTTGTAGATTGCACGAGACTTAGAACCAAGAGAGTAGGAACTAGAAGATGATGAGGAGGAGGAACTTGAGTAATTAGGGGAGTAGCTAGTTGCTGAGGGAGATAACTCCTTCCTTATTCGCCTCACTTGAGGTGAGGTCTTTTTACTCTTCTTGACCTAAAATTCCTTCTTCCTTCTAAGAAGCTTCTCATCAATTGGATGCTTTGCACCTTCACCATCAATTGGTGCAATGGTGTTTCCTCCAGTATCACCATTTTTTAGAGGATGTGATCCTTCATAAGTAGCTTCTTCCCTTGCCCTTAAGCTGTCAATCAATTGATGTACTTCGCGAATTTCCAACAAGCTACAATACTCTATCAATTGAGCCTGTAATTGCTCACTTGCAGGCACTTCATCAATTACCATCTTTATCTTTTTCTTGCAAGGATCGCCTTTACTTTGAGAAAAGCAAAGAGATATGCTCTGATACCACTGTTATAAGTTTTGTGATACATGCTCCACTTTCTTATATACTTAAAATATATATGGTGAATATTATGCTAGCACAGAGAGAGATCTGATGAGAGAAAAGAAAGATGTTAGGTTCTCAGATACACATTCGACTTTCTTATATACTTAAAAGATATATGGTGAATATTATGCTAGCACAGAGAGAGAAAAAATGAGAGAAAAGAAGGATGTAGAGAGAGATATATATATATAGAGAGAGAGATATTGACAATACACTAGGGAATGGAAGATGGGCTAGTCCCCCCCTTGTGGAGTTATATTATTGACAAGAAGCAAGCTCCTCCATTAAACACATAAACCAGTTCTTACTTGTAGATCTTGGGAACAAGATCACGGTTCCTTACACGGTACAAAATTGGCTAACACTTGCACAACTTGAAAGTTAGCATCTTTTGATCCTTCTTGAGTCTCTCCTTCTCTCAGGGATCTCCTCTTGGACCTTGATTTCAGCAGAGCTTTCCCAGCACTTTGTGAGATTCGAACCATCCTCTCTCGTTCTCTTGCATGCATACAAAGTGATGCTTCCTTCACCTCTCCTACACCCAAGGAGAGCCTCCTCTTTTATTGGCTTCAAGAGCTTATCTTCTTGAAAAGATACTTGAATGCCAAGATTGGAAAGGTTGATCTTCATGCAAGATGTGGCTGTTCCAGGACCTATTCTGTAGCACCAATTTCAAAATATCTCTCTGTGCGTTGCTCGGATGGACATAAAAGTTGTAGATCTCGCCGTTTCCCATAATCTTCATGGGATGTTTTTAAAGATCATCTTTCTATCACAAGATATTTTAAAAATGGATTCACCATGTCTATTTTAAGAAAATCAACTTTTTTAACTCTATTCTTAACTTATGGTACATCCAACCACCTCGAGACATAGATAATGAGAGTTTACTAGATTTCCTTGGGCCTTAACCTTAAGATTGACTTCCACACAAAAGCTTGTGTCATTTTAGACCTTAGAAAGGGAAAATCACTTATTTCCTCACTTCCAGAGCATCACGTCTCTCATCTTTCTCAGTAAGAGAATTACCTCTCTCGTTTTCTTAATGAAAGAAAATACCTTAAACCTTGACTTGTAAGGGAGAGGATGACCCCAAATGAATGCAACGCTCATTACATACAAGTAAACGTTCCCATGCATCCCCGGATGCACATATAAATGCATATACACAATGCTAATGCACTTCCTCTTCTTAGAACTCAATCCATCGTCATTTATGTGTAACTCCTTGATTCTTGTGTACACTCTTACACTTGGTAGACACTTCCTTCCCCCTTCATAACTTGTACTACTTGTACTAGATATCCCCATCATAGTGTTCCGATCACCCCATTAAGTGATGCACTAGGAATGGAGGTCTCCAAATGGTCTCATGGCCATGCTAGATCATCATCAATACTTAAAGAAAAGTAAGTCATTAGTTTATTGACATAAATTTACTAAATAGAGAATGTGTAATAAGCAATCAATGACATTGTGATGTTAAAGGAAGAATGATGAGATGGATTCTCCTATTGCAAGATTTTGATTTTGAAGTGGTCACTAAACCTAGTCCTTCCCATATCCCAGGTGATCATATGTCGCAAATCCCTTAGACTGCTGAAGAGGAGCAAGATGATCCTGACCTCCTTGATGCAACTTTGTTTCTAATAGAAACTATGAATGCATGGTATGCAGACATTGCCAACCTCTTGGCCACACAATAGTATCCGCCTAGCATCTCTAACAAAGAGAAGAAGAAGCTTTTGTTGAAGTCAACCCCCTATATCTTGCTAGGTGGCACTTTGTACAAGAAAGGAAAAATTGAAGTGCTGTGAAGATGTGCTGCATGAGATGAGATCAGGATCATGCCGAAGGCATTCCATGATAAGCCATGTGGAGGACACTTTGCAGGAGAAGTGATGGTAAGGAAGGCTCTACTTGCAAGATACTAGTGGCCAAACCTCCATAAAGATACCTATGATTACTATAAGCATTGTGATGCCTATCAACGAGAACGAGAAATTCCACCAAATCTAATGCCATGACATTATAGCCTATCCTTCCCCTAAATTTGTTTGAGAAGTCAAGCATTGACTTTATCGGCCCCATTAATCCTCCAACCAAAAAGAAATAGAAAAAATACATTCTAATATATACTGATTATATGACAAAGTGGTATGAAGTCAAAGCTCTTAGTGTGATGATGGTAACAATGTGGTTGTATTCCTATATGAGAACATTATCACCTTGCTTCTTTGGCAGTCCCTTAGAGCTTGTCAGTGATGACAAAGGTAATCACTTTCTAAACAAGATCATGGAAATGCTAACAAAGATCTACAAGATCTGCCATTATAACAAAGATCTAGAACAGTTGAAGACTTCATTGCAATCTTCAAGATGCAGCTTTGAAGCTACCTTCCTTGGTGTGTTTTATCATGTGATTCCACAGTGCTTCTAATCCCTACAACATACAAAATCTCCTCCATGTACTTCAAGTTTGTGATATATTGGCTACCTCCTTGTGTATGCCTCTTCATTAGTAGATCCTATTTGACATTATCGGCAAGACGAAGCCGATCATCACATCGACAATCCCTTGAGTAATGTGAGTTTTCATTCTAACTGGATGGGGATGTGAGTATGGATTGCTCGTCTATATTCATCAAAACAGAGTATGAGACAAAGGGTGGGGTGAGTGACCAACCTTTTTCCTTGAGAGGTGAGATATATCAATGGAGCGTTGCATGCATATGTTGGGTCTCTCAATGCGCAGGAAGCATGATCTATTCATGTGCATGGCATTATAAGGCTCCCTAGCCTTCCTTCTTGCATTATATGCCAACACAAGGTGGGATACGAAATTGCACCATCGATTGCACACAAGGCATACAAACCCTTGCACAAGTGGCAGTAAGGATTATATCAACAAGTGTAAGGAATTGGACTACCCCCCTGTAACTATCAACAAAGTGTGAGATAGAGGGGGGAAAAGCATGACTAGTCCTTCCTTCATTTAACAAAGAGGTAAGGATTGAGGGACATTATGACATATCTGGCGATTAGGTACATTCTTGTTTTCCTCTACACACATAGACTATGGTTCTCTATCACGACATCAAGACACATAAGTGTGTTTTGTGCACTGCACTATAAGGCTCCCTACCTTCCTTCTTTCACTTAAGCTAGATGGGTTGGGATGCACTGATACACCATCAATTGTGCACATTGGCATACTCTCTTGAGCCCCTCCATTTTCTCAATTTCTTAATCGAGTGTGAAATAAGGGTTCCTTTCATTCCTCTTCGAGTGACGTGAGCTATGGGGTAAGCAATCGGTCTATCATTCCCACATGAGTGGTTATTGAGTGAGTGGTATATTCCTCATCCTTGAAATTGGTGGACTTCATCGATAATATTATCTCCCATTGTTGCAAGGTCCCTGCCATGATCGAAGAATGCTATGGTGAGCTATGGTACCCCTTGCACAATAGACGACTTCGATATCCGGCACATCAATGACTATTCATCTCGATCCTCTGCTAAATGTTCAACTATTTCTAACCCTATCTCTTGTGTTCATCTAAGCATGTCATGTTCTAAGTATAGGAAGGTAAGGGTTCAATCTGTTGTCATGTGTTAGGTCGCTACTAATTAGGAAAACCAGTTTGAAAAGCCTTAAGTGTGGGGATGCATCCTTGCACGTTTCTTCTATATGCACTCATGAAAACACCTCCATCTAATCATTTACCAATGCAATGTTTTTTCTATTTCCTATTGGGGTCCCTTCCCCAACCACCTATTTCGTTCCACCTTGTACCCGAGGTCTTCTCTTCCCACTATGGCCATTTTCCTATTTTTCCCATCTTTCCATATGAACACATCCTGGCTTTACTAGAACTATACTTTAATGTCATATCCCTATTGTCCCTTCAAACCAGACATTTCTCCCTTTTACAATCCCTTGTTCTATCTCACAGTTCATTCGTCATGTTCTGCGAATGTATTTTTATACGAACGTACCCTACATTCACCACCCCTGAAACTTGACCGTATAGTCTTGTTCATCCCTTTGACCCAGATCCTTTTTCCTTTTACCACCCTCTGTTTCTAGGGATGGTTCGTAAGTTATTAAATTTTTAAGGATTTTATGCTCATTGGATGTGTTTCCATGTGAATCTATCTTCTTGCACCAAAACTCCAATCTGACTTTATAGCCCCAATCCTCCTCTTTTTAAGATATTTTTTCTTTTTACTACTTGTTAATCCAACACACAAATTGGCCATTAGTAATTTTTGTGTACTTTTATGTATCTTTTATTCATATTTTTATCAACTTTCCATGTGAACACCCTTGTTTCTCACCAGACCCATGTTATGTTTTGGTAGCCATGTCTGTATTATCAAACTAGATATTTTTCTTTTTTCTTGAACTTTGTTTTGGTGAATGGATTTTCTATATTAATTTCTAATCACGTTTTTTAGTGTAGTTTTTACAAATTTTCCATGTGAATGCCTGTTTTTCATGCCGAACGTATAGTTCCTATTGTCTAGCTTATTGCTCCCGTCATCTTGCCCACTTTTCCTTTTTTTGGCATATCAATTTAATGCCCAAATCTTTTTGAGTTAATTTTTTCGTGGTTGTTTAGTTTCGTTGCCCCTGCATGTTTGCATGAATGCTCAGTTTTTGCCTCGAAATATGTGCCATTGGTTTTGAAGTATCATGGCTAGCCCATCCATGCTCCCCTCTCTTTCATCCACGTATAGCATCACAAACCTTTTTACCTCGTCCCATGCTTATGCAAGTAGTTCTCAGTTTTCTACGAGTTGCCATATTGGACCCACTTACAGATCAACCACTTGTTAGATCCCATGTATATTTTGAAGAATGTGGGCAGCTTGCTATGGGACCACATCACAGGAAAGAGAGACACTATAGGGGCACGCATGGATTTGAAGCAGGTAGGTAAGATGGAGGCGCTTTGGCCCCAGTCGAGTGCTGATGTGGTCGTGTGCAGCTACCTCGCGCTTCTTGGGTTTTGTCCACTAAAGAAGAGTGCATTGTGAAGCAAGTAGTCAAGTCTATCCGCACTCCGATGAGTATGATGCGTTCTCTTAGGTCTGCATTTTCTAAAGACGACCAATTATCACAGCTAAAATCCCATGACTGGTATAAGATATGTCAGGTTTGTACTACGAACGGATTGTAATTGGCATGCACATTTTGCTATTTAGAGTGTAGCTATTGTTCATAATGCTTTCTCATTTGTGGTAGTTTATACTAACAATCGCGATCGCAGGATGCCTTACTCCAGAAATACGCAGGGCCATTTATAAGTTGTCGACTTTGGTACAATGGATCTCATTGAAGGAGATTAAGACGTCCTTTATTGAATCCACAAGGTGGGGAGCAATGGAGATGGTCTGTCTCTTTGAGAAATACCTACCTACCAGCATGCTCATGATAAAAATCCACCTTCTTGTGCATCTTGTAGATAAAGTGGAGATTACTGGACCTGTCCATACGCGATGGATGTTCTTCTTGGAGCGTTTCATGAAAATCCTAAAAGGCATTGTGTGACAACGAGCCAGCCAGAAGGTAGCATGGCTGAAGGTTGGTTGGTGTCTGAGGTGCTAGTGCATATTTCACAATGGCTACCAACAGTGGATCCAAACAATAGTATGCTATGGTCGCTGAAGGACGATGATGGACTGACCGGAGATGTGGTGGTTGGAAATGGGGTAGAAGAAAGAATGGATGCTGCAATGGAGGAGAAAGTGAATCACTTTTGTATGTTGCACCATATCTCTATGGAGACGTGGCTGGTCAGGTACCAGCAAGCTAGGCAAGATCGAGAGGAAGCGCGATCTGAATTTCCATGTACTACGTGCCATCGACCGATTCGATATCCCAAGGGCATGGAGGAGATGCCGTGGTTTATGTCAATGCGATGGTTGCATGGAGCTTTGACCGCAACGTCTCGTGAAAGGGCAGAGGTCTCAAGCGAGGAGTGGAAATTCTCGAGGGGATGTAGTCCAAAGGTGATGACGTGTTTAGGGTTTGTTGTATCTATATTTTATAAGCGACAACTAATTGAGTGTTTCAATGTACAGTACAAAATATATAGTGCAGCATGGTCACGCGGACAACATTTTCGCGCGTGGAGCGTATTGACAAAATGCACTCCATAACAAACTGTGGTATCATGGCAAGGTTTGAGCAAGAGAGCCGACGATGAGCAACAGATCCAAACACAATTATAGATGAGATGGAGTATTTAAGAAACTTGCAAAGTATTGTTACGGTGGATTATTGTAGCTTCTCCATGATATTATTCGATGTGCAATGGTTCAAAGTGGTACTTGAATGAGTTAGAGCAAGTGTTCGATGAGGTCCGTCCGGATTTCTTAAAATAGATTCCGAAAAAAAATGGACGGATTTGTGCGACACCTTTGCATTGCCGGCCCATTGTGAACAAGTGCATGAACTCATTTATTTGTTAATTGTATTATGACATGGTACATGTCACAATAGTTAAATCTCTCTTGTACGTGTTTGTGATTAGGTAATCTTTTATCCAGACCCTGGACAACCTCGATGGTGGTATGTTATACCTTCATCTCCCCGAAGTGCGAGAGTATATGATCAAAGCAATATTCCGAGCATAGATGAGGACAATATGCAAATAGAGGGGTCGATATTGCAAGGGGTGGAGGCTACCGAAAGCTTGAAGCATGTAGAGGAGCCAACATTGGGTAACAATGATGGAAATATAGGAGTCCAAGAATTCTTTGAGAATGAGGTGGACTCATCCTTTTGTGGTGACATATTTGTCAACCTTCCAGTTTATGCCGAGTTGTGTCGGGAGATTGACATGGGACCATAGGATACTTTTATACTTGGAGCATCCACTTACTCAATTTGTTGATGAATTGCTTATAAAGGTACATAAGATATGCATTTTAAGTAAGTTTATTTTTTAAAGATCTATATTACTGTATTTTGTATGATTTAAATTGATTGTGCTAACATCATCTTTTGTCTGTGTAGGTAACCTTTGTGGATACTTAGATCATCAAGATGAGTCGAGGGATGAGCGATGAGGAGTTGTAGGATATCTTCACGTGCATGTCTTTAGATCAGATGGTGAGGTTCAGAGACATGGCGGACGAGGAACTACCTTGGACATTGTCAGGCCGCTCTATTAGATCTCCTTCGGTGCGATTTGATGCTTTAGTTGGATGATGGAGTACATGCGTGTATATATGTCACATAGATGATCAGACACATGCAAGGCACTCAAGAGAGGGGTTGCAAAGCCCGAGTGGCTAGACGCAGATGACTGGCATCGACTCAGGGAGGATGCTACAGATTCTCCAAGATGTTGGAGACAACAGCATGAGGCAGCGAGGGCACGACTAGAGGCCCGAGTGGTCCATCATCTTGGGAGTGGCGGCCACAGGACATATCTGGAGGACTTTACTAAGTTTCTTTTTTATTTTGCTTGCTTATTTTTTTGCAATATCCTTTGTACTGAAAATCGTGTTTCTAGCAGTTAGTATTGTGTTTTCTTTGCAGTACTCCATTACAAATCGCGATTTTGGACTTGATATGCAGAGAGGCACCGTCTCACTACATTGATCGACCGATTGTATGGATGTGGCGGCCCTGTAAGTCACTCATCTTTCTTGTCTGTAGTTACCATGTTTAATTAAAATGCATTATTGTATGGTGGACTGATGTGTAGTTGTTTCTTTTTTTGCAGAGTCCATTTGATGTTCCTTTGCGGCGGGACGAGCTTTTGGATGGCGATGATCTATAGCTTGCCCTTGAATCCTTGGAGTTCATACACCCTTCTTTTTTGGTCACGTGATCTGTGTAGATATTTTCTATGTAATAGTGATATCTTGCCATAATTGTACCAGTCAGTTTCATTATGCAATCATATATTTATTTCATGTATCAGTGTTATGATTTAAGTACACTTTATCTTTATTTACACGAGTATTGTATATAGTGCAGAAACTATTTTGTATGGCTCAAATAAAGCACATAATGCTGCCACAATTTTTTTAACCTGTTACGTCACTATTAGTATCGCAAATTTACTGCATGTGGTGTTATTGGTGTCATTATTAGCGTGACAAAGCATCGTTATCAGCATCGTTATTTGTATCAGTAATAGCGACGCTGATAATGACGTTAATACCGACTGTTCTATGGTATTGCCAATAACGATGCTTTTTGTGACGACGGGCGTAAATTTTTTTATTTACATTTTCGTCGCTTTTAACGTCGATATAAGGCCTATATCTTGTAGTGACTATTGATACAAGTACATAGAATACTATAAGCACTGCAAACTATACAATTAACATACAATTAGCAGTAGCTATACACATGATGCACATCCAAATGTGGTTTCTTTTCCACACATATGCATTCCCATAACATGCACAAACAAAAGGCACAAAGGCATAGCAATAAACCAAAGCATCCACATATCCAAACCATATCACAATGACTGTACTTAACAAGTTCTTTTTGTTTTGTGCAACTCTACAAATCTCATCTATAGAGGTGCTTATAACAATTCTCAAATAATGTGGAATCATGTTTATATGTGCATCCATAATAGCCTCAAAGTTTATAGAGAGTTGCACTTCCTACGATAGTCTTGTGGACGGAATCCAATAGCGTGATTTTTCTTTTTTTTTCGTTGGTTTTGACAAACAAACATTGTATTTTCATAGTATTGAGGAAAGCAAATCCCAAGTAGGTGCTCATAGAAAACACAACAATGAAAAAAAAGCAATTAGATCCCAAGAGAAGAAAGTAAAAAGAAGGAAGGAATCCATACCTTGGCTAGTATGGGTGGTTAAGGGGCTTTCCTTATATGTTAAGCAAGTTCGCACACTCCGAAGAAAATAAAAATAAGGCATATGTTGGCTAGCATGGGTGGTGAAGGGGCTTTCTTATATGTTAAGCGAGTTTGCACACCTTCTTGCCTCGTAAAATCCTCTCTCTTTGATGTCTTGCGCTCCTTGTTTGCACCTTGCTTTCTTGCTCTTGTAGATCAGGTTTTTAAAAGCGGAAAGAATGTTAATGATTTCAAAATTTCACTCTACAATCACATCTATATATGTGTCCACTAGCACACTCCATCACAATTTTGACATGTTAGTAAAGAGCAAATAAGAGCGCCTATAAAAGCATGGCTATTAGCCCGTGTCTATGGTGGCTTTTAAGTTTGGAAGTAGCAGATATGTGCCTAGTAGATTTGGACCAGTCGAGCTCCCAAATTCTATATGCGCCTTACGATAGGACTTTGTTTCCCTTTTTTTGTTTTTCTTTTGAAAAGCATTTGGGTAAATTTGTAGCGACTTTAAACTTAGGACCTTGGAATCGAATGCATGTACGTGGGGAGAACGCCGTCCGAGATGTATGGTGCCAAACGCTTCCGTACAGGACATTAGCAAGGATCGATGGGCATCAACGAGATCATTTGGGTCGCATGCGGTAATCTGTGCAGGCCGATACGACAAAACAGCCACAGCCGGCGCCCGAGATGCTTGGCATCTGCAATATAGTATTGAAGCGAGCCCTTCGATACTTATATATTGCAGATATCATCACAGCAAGAACGCTTAACGGACCACCTGCAGCGCCAGGCCGGCAGCTACGAGGACCATAATGAAGGAGCTGGGTTTATATAGATCAGGGGGTTTATAGGATGTCACGTTTAATGCAGGCGATAACGATGGTGATAATCTCAGTGAGCATTGTAGGCAACTCGATCCACAGAACTGATCATCGGGTGGAGGGAGCTATATGCAAGAAATAGTGTGTGTTGAATGAAGCTGCTCTCTCTAGTGCACCTGTAACTAAGATTTACTACATATAGCTGGAGCAGATATCATGCCATGTTAGTGCTCAATGATGGTACAAAACATGCATCCATCAAACCTTTGGCATGGAAGTAATTGAGAAAATCAGGAGACGACTCTGAGTGCAGTGTTTCTGAAAAGTGCAATATGAAGTGCTTGTGAACCCATAGTCCCTGTGATATGCAAAAATATCGACAATAAATTATACCTCTTCGAAGATGTTGAACAACTACTAACAAACTTTGTTGAGTTAGCTGCAATGGAGTTTCTGTGTAAAGATGCAGGTTGAGAGAGAGAAGAGACAGAGACACAAGATTTGTGGTACTGAAGAGTATCTCAATAATATTTTAGATAGGTATATGTACTATGTACAACCTAGCCCTTACGAGCGGACATGGGCACTGCCCTTTATCCCAATAACCTCCCCCTAAAGGCAATGTGCCCAAGGTAGAGAAAAAGAATCAACTAAGTCTAAGTATGTACAAAGTTGAAAAGACTATACCTATCCAATACATATCATCTATCGACAATGGGAAAATCTCTCTACTAGAAGATGCTTCATGAGAAGATTTGCACAGTTATCATGAGTGTGTACCTTGACTAGCTCAATGCTCTTGCTATCAAGTATCTCTTTGATGAAACGATGCTTCACCTATATGTGTTTTGCCTTTGCATGAAAGATAGGGTTCCATACTAACATGATAGCACTCTGGCTATCACAGTGTAGGATAAGAACCTCAGTAATCCCAAGCTCATCAACAACCAAACGTGATAGCCACCATAAGGCCTCTTTGCATGCCTTAGTGGCAGTCACATACTCTGCCTCCGTAGTAGACAATGCAATACACTTCTACAGCTTGGATATCCAAGAGATAGATCCCCATGTGAAGTTAAACACATACCCTCTAGTGGACTTTATGCAATCCGAATGTCTAGCATAGTCTCCATCCGTAAAGCCAACAATAGATCCTTTTGCTTACCAAAGTAGATGCACAAATCCTTTGTGCCCTTGAGGTATCTCATAATAATACATTTTATTGCTTCTCAATGCTTCTTGCCAGGGTTTGCCATGTACCTGCTAACCACTCCCACTGCAAAGGCAATGTTATGATGTGTAGAAACCATAGCATGTATCAAATTGCTAATGGCTGAAACATACGGAATCTTAGCCATTTCATCCTTCTCATCATCAGATGTAAGGATGTCCTCTGCACTAAGTTTCACATATGGATGTAATGGAACTCCGATTGCTTTGCCCCCCTCCATATTGAAACATTGCGAAATCTTGGATACATACTCCTACTGAGATAGATAGAGTAATCCCTTGGATCTATCTCTAAGTATGTGTATCCCAAGAATGTGATTGGTATCACCAAGATCCTTCATGTCAAAGCTGCCATGAAGACTTTGCTTTCAATGAATCCAAGGCATGAGTATCCCTGCCAACAATCAAGATCTCATCAACATACAAACCAATATAATTAGGTTGCTATCTGCTGCCTTCTTGGTGTAGAAGCAATGATTAACTTGACTTCTCTGAAAGACATGAGACTGCATGAAAGTATCAAACTTATGATACCATTCCTATGGTGCTTATTTCAGCCCATACAAACTCCGTTTCAGTTTACAGACCATCGTCTCTTCACCTTTAGCAACAAAACCTTGAGACTACTGCATATATATGTCCTCATGGAGATCACAATGTAAGAATGCAGTCTTTACATCCATCTGTATGAGCTCCATATCTTCAGATGCAACCAAGCCCAAAATGGTTCTTAGAGTAGTCATCTTGACCATGGGAGGGAAGATCTCATCAAAGTTAATTCCATGTTACTGCTTGTACCCCTTTGAAACTAACTGCGATTTTACTTTGGCAAAGAACCAGAAGTGACCTTCATCTTATAAACCCACTTGCATGGAAGAGTTTTCTGCCCTTCAGGTAGCTGCACGAAGTCCCAAGTACCATTCTTACCAAGTGATTCCGATCCCGACAGCATGGCCTTAAACCACTTCTTGATGTTTGGTCTAGTCATTGCTTCCTTGAAGCATGGTAGCTCACCATAGTTCGTAATCATGACATAATCTATAGCATATTGCATACCAAGAATAAACCTATTTGGCTGCCTTGAAGGTCCGGTTGACCTACATAGCAAAGGTTTTGCATTTGTTGGCTACTAAGCTTGTAAATTTGCATTTACAGGTTGCTATCCTAAAATGTAGGCCTATAATTCTACATGTATATGTTGTTGTCATAAAATACAAGCCTACAATTTTGCATGCACAGGTTGCTGTCCTAAAATTCCAACATGTTATCATGATAGTTCAAGCTGTCCTAACTGCATCTTTTCAAGCTGAAACTGTGGTGTATCATGGGCAGTACCTTGGTCGTCTCATTACTAACACCATTTATTGCATTTTCAGGAGCATTTATAGCACGTACACCCTGCTATCTACAAGGCATAAATTGCTATCCAACAGGTACATCCTCCCTTAAAATAACCCTTTTGACCTCCTCAATTTTTATGGGGGGCTGCTTATGCATGTGATCTTCATGGAAGATGATATCATTGTTGTGTACTTTCTTTCTTTTCTTGAGATCCAAAAGTCTATACCCCATCTCACCCTTGTCACCATATCCTAGGAATATGCATTAACAGGACTTTGGTACCAGTTTGTTGTGTTCTTCTTTATGTACACAAAAGCCTCATAGCAGCCAAACACTCGCAAATGAGCATATGAAGATGGATTTCCCGACCACTCTTCATGAGGGACTCTCCTCCCCCTCCCGTGAAGACCTGTTTAGTGGCCTATTAATCAAATGAAAAACTATCATAACAACCTCTTTCCAAAATCCATGGGGTAATGCAGCGTGAGACAACATCATATGAATCTTGTCCTGTATGGTTCGATTCATGCACTCTCTACAACTCTATTCGAGGGTGGATTATGAGGGGTAGTGAGATGAGCATACTGAAAACCAAATCAACATATCCATGTTGATGGCGCCTTCAACCCTGAAGAGATTGGAGTGCTGGTCCAAGTATTGGAGATGATGGGGAGGGTCGCCAAGTGGCCAATGATGACTACCAACAAGCTCAAATGAAGAAGCAAGATTCAAGCTTCAAGAAGAAGCTTCAAACCTTGCTGCCCTACATGTAGACTCTTCACACTGAACTCTTCTTCAACTTCAAGCTCCTGCACTTGAGGAAATGCCAAGCTCTTGATTGCCTAAACCAAGCTCTAATACCAGTTTTGTTGAGTTAATCACTACAAGGAAACAAAGGAATAGTGATGGCGGGTAGCGACCCAAAAATAGCGGTGTCGCTATTTGCGTCGCTATTAGCATCGCAAATGCGACGCTAATAGCGATGCAAATAGCGACGCCCCATAGAGAAAAAAAAGCGAGCCGAAACCCGAGCATGTTTTAGTTCGCGCATTCGTGAAATTGTTCAAGAGGGAGAGCGAGAGAGAGAGCGACCGTTTTGTGTCGAAAGTGAGAGAGGGAGAGGAAGAAGGCTTGCCGCCGCCGCCTCTGCCGCTGTTCACAAAGGAGAGGAGGAGCGGCCATCGAGAAGAGGAGCTGTCAAACCCTCCTGCAAATCTTTACGATGAGTGCATTCTCTCTCTCTTTTACTTGTTTAGGGTTTAATTTGTGTATATTGAGAGAGGGAGAGAAAATGAGAGAGAAAGAGAGGGAGAGGGAGAGGGAGGGGGAGGAAAGGGAGAGGGAGAGGGAGAGGGAGGGAGAGAAAGAGAAAGAGAGGGGGAGATAAAGAGAAAGAGAGGGAGAGGGAGGGGGAGAAAATGAGAGAGGGAGAGGGAGGGAGAGAAAAAGAAAGAGAGGGAGAGGGAGAGGGAGGAGGAGGAAATGAGAGAGGGAGAGGGAGGGAGAGTGCATTCTCTCTCTCTTTTACTTTTTTTTATATAATTTGTGTATATTGAGAGAGGGAGAGAAAATGAGAGAGAAAGAGAGGGAGAGGGAGAGGGAGGAAATGGGAGAGGGAGAGGGAGGAAATGGGAGAGGGAGGGGGAGGGAGAGAGAGAGAGAGAAAGAGAGGGAAAGGGAGGGAGAGAGAGGGAGTGAGAGAGAGAGAAAGAGAGGGAGAGGGAGAGGGAGGAAATGGAATAGGGAGGGGGATGAAATGAGAGAACAAGAGGGAGGGAGAGTGTATTCTCTCTCTTTTTTATTTATTTTTGTATAATTTGTGTATATTGAGAGAGGGAGAGAAAATGAGAGAGAGGGAGAGGGAGAGGGAGAGGGAGGAAATGAGAGAGGGAGAGGGAGGGAGAGAGAGAGAGAAAGAGAGGGAAAGATAGGGAGAGGGAGGAAATGGGAGAGGGAGGGGGAGGGAGAGAGAGAGAAAGAGAGGGAGAGGGAGAGGGGGAGGACATGGGAAAGGAAGAGGGAGGGAGAGGGAGAGGAAATGAGAGAGGGAGAGGGAGAGAGAGAGGGAGTGAGACATTAAACATAATAGGGAAATGAGAGAGGGAGAGGGAGGGAGAAGAAATGAGAGAGGAGAGGAAGAGAGCAAAAGGGAATGAGAGAGGGAGAGGAGAGAGAGAAAAATGAGAGAATAAGAGGAAAGAGAAAAAGAGAGAAGATGTTAAACATAATAGGAAAAGAGAGAAAGAGAGAGTGTGAGGGCGAGGGAGGGAGAGAAAATGAGAGAGGGAGAGGAGAGAGAAAAAGAAATGAGAGAGAGAGAGGAGAGAGAAAAAGAGAGAAAAATCATGAAACCTAATGGGGAAAGAGAGAAAGAGAGGGTCAGGGTGAGGGAGGGAGAGGAAATGAGAGAGGGAGAGAAAGAGAAAAATGAAAATGAGAGAGAGAGAGGAGAAAAAAATAAATGAGAGAGAGAGAAGAGAGAAAAATCATTAAACCTAATAGGGAAAGAGAGAAAGAGAGGGTCAGGGTGAGGGAGGGAGAGGAAATGAGAGAGGGAAAGAAGAGAGAAAAGGAAATGAGAGAGGGAGAGGAGAGAGAAAAAAATGAGAGAGGGAGATGACAGAGAAAAAGAGGAAAAAATCATTAAACCTAATAGAGAAAGAGAGGGTGAGTGAGAGAGGGAGAGGAAATGAGAGAGGGAGAGAAAGAGAGAAAGGAAAATGAGAGATGGAGAGGAGAGAGAAAATGAAATATGAGAGAGAGAGGAGAGAGAAAATCATTAAACCTAATAGGAAAAGAGAGAAAGAGAGGGTCAGGGTGAGGGAGAGAGAGGAAATGAGAGAGGGAGAGAAAGAGAGAAAAGTAAATAGGACCTTATAATAAGCTTATTCTAGGCTCATAGGGGTTAGGCCGATCCTCAACAAACCTAAGGGATATATGGCTAGAGAGCCCTAACATACTTGTGCCTCCTAGCATAATGTTCTTCTTGCAAAGAGACCTCTGATATATGGGGCTTGTCCTAGCCTCCACCACGCAAATATACAACGAAGGAAATCAGCCTATCAGTATGAAAAACATTCATATTTCATAACGTAATCCCAAAAATAACTTTGGATATTTCATAAAAATCAATCTCTTCTTAAAAAGACAAATACAGAAAACTAAAACAGCATCATTCATATATATGCTTCGCAAAACTAAAATAGCATCACCACAAGATCTCTTAGGAAACTCATCTTCAACTATCAATTTTAATTAATAAATATAATATAAAATCACTTGCAAGGAAGGACACTCTTTTATCATTAACTCTCTTTCTTCCTTAGAATAGTCTTAGGAACAAATTTATGCTCTAACAAGCATATATTCGAGCATAATAACTATTTTAAGGTTTATTCCATGAGTAGTAGTAGTATATATGCAACCATCAAGCTAGAGATCATGATTTGGTATTTGTGGAGATCCCAATTTCATGCCCTCATAGAGATTGTAGTGTGCAATAGTGTGGAGAGAAGATGGGTGAGTTGTAAATGGTAAAGGAGAATTCTATTGATGATGGAGAGAAGATGAGGTGAATCGCCAATCCTATTCTTAGTGAGTGCAACCTACCCATAGTCATGGTCATCATGGTCGTGGTCGTGGTCATGGTTGTAGTCATGGTCGTAGTCGTGGTCGTGGTCGTGGTTGTGGTCGTCGTAGTCGTAGTCGTGGTCGTGATCATGGTCATGGTTGTAGTTGTATTCGTAGTCGTGTTCATGGTGATCGTGGTCGTCATAGTCGTAGCCGTAGTCGTGGTCATGGTCCTAGTCATGGTGCGCAGATCGGACGCAGATAGCTCACGTGGTGAATCCCGGAAGGTCCCCAAGAACAAAGTACTCTACTTTTTAGCACAAAAACCCATGTAAAAGCAAGCACGACATGAGACGAGAGACAAATTGGGTTCAATCTCCCCCATGCCTTGTGTGAGCGCTTCACAAAGCATGTATTTAATGTATATTTCCAATCTTTATGCTCAAAAATAGCCCAATTACAAAAATATGACAAGCTTTTAGCTTTTGAGTTTGCTTTCTACCAACAATAGGAAAATAAAGCTAATGGACGGTGCCCATAGAGTTTGGCACGCCCAATCTCAATGTCCAAATAGAAATAACATATCCAAGCGCATAAGCGCATACAAAATAATAATAAATAATCGATGTCTCTATAGACATAACAAAATATAGGCGTGGCGCCTATCAAAATATAGTCCAAAGGTCGAAAACCCGCTAGACTCCAATGCTTTCCTCCGCACTGCTGCTATCTCTACACATCAACTGAAGCATTCACAATCGTTAGTAAAATAACACAATTAAACCGACAAAAGTGAATACCTAGCAGTCTTCAGCTACATAAATAAATCAACTGGTTAGAAATAAATCCTAACCTTAATTTATTACGAGTGCGCACTCTAAACTCATAAACGCTTATTAATTTAATATGCATTTTGCGGAATCACCCGCTATGGAATCACCCATGTACACACTAAATTAATGAAACACCCGAAAAGGACAGGCGTCCCCATCAACTTCTCGCACAAAGAATCCTCTTTGCGTATGAACCCCGGTCATCTAAGTTTACGGAATCCATCGTAAAACCTCACGGAATCCACCGTGGAATATGCCTCCTGGCATCATACCCCTGGGGTGGGATAGCAATTGACCTCAATTGCTATTAGCTCAATGTGGAGCTAACAGAGTGGGGAAAGCATTTAGGTCTCTAGCGTGCATCCATTGTGCTTCCTCTACAGGATGGTTCTTAAATTTCACGAGATATCTAGAGTACCTTCGGCCAGTTCTAGTAGTCATGTAGTCAGTGTCTATGATGGCTTCTGGTTCAAGTATTTCAGTCTCTTCTTCTAGTAAAGGTGGGTTTTCATAGACAGGGTGGATAGGTAATTGTCCTCTAAATGGTCTCAATAAACTAATATGAAATGTATTATGAATTTTCCAATGTGATGGCAGTTCTAACTTGAATGCATTGTCATTAATCTTATGAATGATTCTAAATGGTCCGTAGAATCTAGGAGCTAATTTGACAACTGGATGTCTATCTACACTTTGCAGTCTACGCTTTTCTATTCTAAGCCAAACATAATCATCAACTTTGAAATTCATGGCTTGTCTTTTCTTGTTGGCTTGTTTGGTATATGATTGTTGGGCTTTAGCAATCATATCCTTTACCTCATCAAAAATAGTGTTATGCATAACAGCAATATCATCGGCACTTTGTATTCTATTAGACAAAGATGCAACAGGTGTAGATAATCTATGTCCATAAATAACTTTAAAAGGTGCTTTCTTTGTAGATGTGTGCAGTGTATTATTGTAAGCAAACTGTAATAAATGCAAATGAGTATCCCATGTCTGAGGTTTAGAGATAGTGTATGCATGTAAAAGATCTAGAATAGTGCTTTTTGTGGCTTCAGTTTGTCCATTTGTTTCTGGATGAAATGCAGATGAAAAATCAATCTTTGTGCCTAGATTTGCAAACAGTGTAATCCAAAAATTATTACAAAATCTAGAATCTCTATCTGAAATAATCACTTTCGGCAATCCATGGCTAGTAAAAACAGTTTTCAAAAATAACTGTGCTGCTTGTGATGCTGTTAAAGTTTTCTTACATGCAATGAAATATGCTTGCTTACTAAATCTATCTACAATTGTCCAAATCATGTCATGGTTAGATTTAGTATTTGGTAAGCCAGTAATGAAATCCATAGATATATGATCCCAAGGTTTAGATGGAATAGATAAAGGCATTAATAACCCATACTGTTTACCATGATGTCTCTTTATTCTTTGACAAATCAAACATTCAGAGACAAAATTAGATACATCTGCATCCATATGCGGCCAATAAAAATCTTCAGTTAACATGCGTAATGTAGAAATGATACCTCTATGACCTTGATATGGGGGACAATGAATTTCATTCAAAACAAATGATCGGAATGGAATAGTAACACACAGTCTCTTTTCAAAGAACATGAATCCATCATTATATGACAATGAATCAACAGGAATGAAATTATTTTGAACTAATTTTTGCCAATCAGAATGAAAAGTAATATCCTGGTGATATGTGTCTTTCATAGCAATCAAAGAATCAAAAGATATGATAGAAATGTTATGAATTGCAGGTCTTCTACTCAATGCATCAGCAACTACATTTTCTTTTCCAGGTTGGTATTGAATGATAGGATGGAAACTTTGAATGAATGAAGCCCATTTGATATGACGGTCAGAAATTTGGGGTTGGCTAAGTAGATGCCTAATGCTTTGCTGGTCGGTCTTTATCATGAATTCTGAACCCATTAAATAATGCTTCTATTGTTTTAATGCTTGTACAACTGCTAAGAGTTCCTTGTCATAAGTGGAATATTTAAGCTCAGAGGGTTTCAGCTTAGAACTAGAATATTCTATTGGATGGTTGTCTTGCATTAGCACGGCTCCTATTCCTGATCTGCTAGCATCGGTCACAACTAGAAAGAATGGTCTGTTAAAGTCAGGCAATTGTAGAACAGGGGCATTGGTCAATGCACGTTTAAGTAAATCAAAGGATTTCTGCTGGTTTTTAGTCCATTGATAAACAATGCCTTTCTTAAGAAGTTTGGTCAGTGGTAAAGCAAGTAATGAAAAATTACGTACAAACTTCCTATAGAAACTAGCAAGACCAAGGAATGAGCGTAATTCATGTACATTTTTAGGAACAGGCCAATGCAATATTGCATCAATTTTCTTAGGATCAACTTTTATTCCTTCTTTTGATACAATATGACCTAGATATTCTATTTCTGTCTTAAAGAATTCACTCTTGTCAGGATTTGCAAACAATTGATTTTCTTTCAGTAATTGAAAAACTAATGATAAATGCTCATAATGCTCTTTTTCACTTTGACTGAACACTAAAATATCATCAAAGAAAACAATCACACAATATTGATATTTTAGAAAAATACGGTTCATCATTCTACTGAAAGTAGCAGGTGCATTAGTTAATCCGAATGGCATAACTAAGAATTCGTAATGGCCAAACTGTGTCCTGAATGCAGTCTTAAATATGTCGGATCTATCTAGCCTCACCTGATGATATCCAGATTTAAGGTCAATTTTACTAAATATAGAAGATCCTTGCAGTTTGTCCATAAGGTCATCAACTCTAGGTATAGGATACCTATTCTTTACAGTAATCTTGTTTAATGCTCGGTAGTCAATACACATCCAATAAGTATTATTCTTTTTCTTGACTAAGAGCACAGGTGCACCGAATGGAGAACTGCTAGGTCGAATTAAGCCTCTATTTAGTAATTCTTCAACTTGAGTCTGGATTTCTTTTTGCTCTATTTGATTGTGCCTATATGGGGCTTTGCAAGGTGGTTGTGTGTTAGGTATTAGGTCAATCTTATGGTCTTCTGGTCATGATGGAGGTAAACCTGGTGGTAGGTCTTCTGCAAAACAATCCTTAAAATATGCAAGAAATTCCTTATGCCTAGGGTGCATATGAGTTTCTTTTGCGTGCAATTCATTCACCCAAATGAGATATGATTTAGTATTCTTGCGTAGTGCACGTTTTGCTTGAGTATGCGAAAGCAGTGGAAACATATGAGATGCATGCATACCAAATAATGTAATAGATTTTCCTTGAAAATTTATATTCATTGTGTGTGTGGAATAATCTATATTGGGATTATGTTGGTGTCTCCATGGCATTCCTAGAATAATGTCGCTAGACTGTAATGGGACAACTAAGAAATTTCTTCTTTCAATATATGGACCAATTTGAATTTCTAAATCTTGAACTTCTTGTGTGCCATTGTACCTAGTGCCTAAAAATGTAGCTTTTATGCGATAGTGCGTTGGTACTGTATGCAATTTCAATTCCTTTACCAATTTTGCTGAAATAAAGTCATGCGTACTACCGTCATCATGCAATATAGTTCTTTCTTTTCCATGCACCATACATTTCATAGTCAACAATGAATGTAAAGTAGGCATACCTGGTAAAGTGTGGGAAGTAGTAGTAGGATCATCTTCTTCTTCAGTGAAATCCGGCATATCCTCATGCTCTTCTTCGTCCATAGCTCCAAGGTAGTTGATATGTGCTGATGGCTTCTTTGAATGACAATTTGCTGCGAGATGCCCTGGCTGGTGACACTTGTAGCATACGATGGGCTTGGCTTTGGTCACATTATTTGTAATGGCTCGGAGTCTGGGTATATTTGGATTTGCTTGTGGAATAGGCTTAGGATTTGGATTGACAGTGGATGGTAATGCAGGTGGTTTAGGCCAATTCTTGCGGAAAGATGGTGATGAGAAACGACCTGGATTAAACCTTCTGAAATTGGAATTGAATTGTTTAGATCCATAATTACCGTTTTCTTGGAATGGCTGTGGTCGTCGATCTCTTCCGCGTAACTTATCTTCAGTGTCGTGAGCTAAGGAGATGGCATCTTCAAGGGTAGCAGGCTTGAACATATTCACCTCAGCGTAGTAATGTCCAAGAAGTCCAGACATGTACTTCCGCTTATGTGTCGTCTCTGGTACATCTTCAAGCATGCGTAGCTGTAGGAGTGCATTCCAAAAACGCTCTGTATACTGTGGAATAGGCTCATGATCGCCCTGTTGGAGTAAATCCCATTGCTTGATAGCCTTCTCATGAAATTGCGGTGGTAGGAAATTTTGCATGAACTTCTTCTTGAAATCTTCCCATGTAGCAGGACATTCTATGCTCTTACGGACTACAGTCCACCAAAGTGATGCTCTATCTATCAGATGATTAGTAACACACTTGATTTTATCTTTCTCGGGATAAGTTTCCTCATGGAAATAGTCATCAAACTGGCTAATGAATGATAAAACAGTCTTTCCTTCTCTTATGCCATTGAAAGTGCGAAACTTGAAACTTCGTTTACTTATCTTGGATTCCTTGCGAATGGTTTGTGCTTCAAGAGTGGCGTCGATGGTACGGCGAATCAGATCTTCAGCTTGAGGTTCTTCTTTATCAGTGGACGCTCCTTGTAGCTTTGTCAATTGCGCTTGCAAGGCTTGCCTAGCTCTTCGCTCTTCTTCCAATTGCAACATGATAAGATCCAGCTTTTGTTCCATGGTAGGATCGGGTAAGTCGTCTTCAGCCATAGGATCATCCATATGTGGGGTAGTCATCCTGTAAAACTCAACAAACCTTTCTCACTCAAAATCAGTTAGCGGGATGAGCGTAGCTCAAATTTGGGGTTACAAGGCTGTGTATTTTTGGGTTTTTTCTTCTTCAATTTTCAGAAATTATGCAATATTTATGTCTCCATTTGCTGAAAGTACTTCAACGAACTTGTAGATAGGTAAAACAGCTTGCTGCGAACAACTTTCCAGTTCAAAGTTTTTGCATACGAACAAGTCTTCTATGAGTTTTAAGCACTAGTCAGTTCTGATTTAGTCTGACTTGCAGAGTTGCAGACTTAACAGACTTGTAGAGTTGTGAACTTGCTGGACTTAGGCCGACTTACAAAACTTGCAGTACTTGATTAGAGTCAACTTGCGAAACTTGACTTCTGGAGCGCGAGACCCGGAGTTTACAGACTTGTTTGCCTTAACTGACTTGCAGAGGTTTGTGTGACTTGAAGGAAGCTTAATGGTTTAAGCTTTAACTTAATGATTTAGAGGGATTAATGAAGAAGAACTGGCTGCCGTTTTTTATCGTGAGGGGGGGGGCATTTTTCTCCACGCGGATTTTTCGGGGCCTTCTCTTGCCAGTCGATTTGAAGATTTGAAGCTTATAAAGCTTCTTAAGCTTAAGATGAAGCTTTAAGGTAATAATAAACTTGATTATGAAAAGATCTTATCTCTGTTTGCAACGACTTGATGAAGAGAATTGATGAGTGGTCCTCCGCCGACAGAGATTGGTCCTTGGCGATCTGACAGTGGAAACAGGGGTTCTTGATCGCCAGAAGTCTGCCTGTATTGACGGTTCGCGACGAGATTGACTGTAGAGGCCGTTTGTTCCTGGAGCTCCGCCTTCGCCCGAGATTGGTAGCGATTGGAAGCCCTTGATCTCTGCTCTGCTCTGATACCACTGGTGCGCAGATCGGACGCAGATAGCTCACGTGGTGAATCCCGGAAGGTCCCCAAGAACAAAGTACTCTACTTTTTAGCACAAAAACCCATGTAAAAGCAAGCACGACATGAGACAAGAGACAAATTGGGTTCAATCTCCCCCATGCCTTGTGTGAGCGCTTCACAAAGCATGTATTTAATGTATATTTCCAATCTTTATGCTAAAAAATAGCCCAATTACAAAAATATGACAAGCTTTTAGCTTTTGAGTTTGCTTTCTACCAAAAATAGGAAAATAAAGCTAATGGACGGTGCCCATAGAGTTTGGCACGCCCAATCTCAATGTCCAAATAGAAATAACATATCCAAGCGCATAAGCGCATACAAAATAATAATAAATAATCGATGTCTCTATAGACATAACAAAATATAGGCGTGGCGCCTATCAAAATATAGTCCAAAGGTCGAAAACCCGCTAGACTCCAATGCTTTCCTCCGCACTGCTGCTATCTCTACACATCAACTGAAGCATTCACAATCGTTAGTAAAATAACACAATTAAACCGACAAAAGTGAATACCTAGCAGTCTTCAGCTACATAAATAAATCAACTGGTTAGAAATAAATCCTAACCTTAATTTATTACGAGTGCGCACTCTAAACTCATAAACGCTTATTAATTTAATATGCATTTTGCGGAATCACCCGCTATGGAATCACCCATGTACACACTAAATTAATGAAATGCCCAAAAAGGACAGGCGTCCCCATCAACTTCTCGCACAAAGAATCCTCTTTGCGTATGAGCCCCGGTCATCTAAGTTTACGGAATCCACCGTAAAACCTCACGGAATCCACCGTGGAATATGCCTCGTGGCATCAGGTCATCGTAGTCGTAGTCGTGGTCATGGTCATGGTCACGGTCATGGTCATGGTCGTAGTTGTGGTCGTGGTCGTCGTAGTCATGGTTGTGGTTGTGGGTCATGGTTGTGGTCATCATAGTCGTAGTCATGGTCATAGTCGTGGCCCTGGTCATAGTCGTAGTTATAGTCATCGTCGTAGTCGTAGTCATGGTGGTGGTGGTAGTGGTATTCGTAGTCATAGTCGTGGTCATGGTCGTGGTCATAGTGGTCGTGGTTGTGGTCATAGTCCGAAACATGGTCGTGGTCATAGTCGTCATTGTGGTGGTCGTGGTCTTGGTGGTCATGGTCATGGTCATGGTCGTGGTCGTGGTCATGGTTGTGGTCGTAGTCGTAACGTAGAAAAAGAGAGAGAGATGGAAGGAGATGATAACAATTTAAGAAAGAAAAAAAAGATTCCTCGCTCTTGTGGCGGTTCCAGGGAGCATGGCTCAAGCTCAAGTGGATGCTGTGGAGGCATGGACGCGGTGTCTCCATCTCTTGTTCAGCTGGAGTTGCATCACCTCCAGGATTTGTCACACCTATGAAAATATCTGCTCCAGTTACTTCGACTTTTGCTCAACCGTCAGCAAGGTGGCACCCCTATGGATGCCACTCCGAGAGATATTACCCCGGTTGGTACACCGGATGCACATGGGTCTCCTGGATATGCCCAAGAGCATGGACGTAGATGGGAGAGGACCCATCTTAGGCAAACCCCAGCGAGATATGCATATCTAGTCGATGATAGGTCAAGAGCCATCATCATGAATGATGAGGGGAGGAGGATGATGGCTCGCATGAGAGAGTTGTGCCAATAAGTTTTTCGGCATAGTGTCTTAGATCATTGGAAGAACATACTGAAGGGGAGCAAGGACTACATAGTAGCATCCTTTCATGAGGAGTTTCCAGTTCCAGCCTCAACAGATAGATTTTCTACGGGCTGGATGATGGATTGCATGCGTGCATATATGTCACATAGACGATCCGACGCACGCAAGGCAATCAAGAGTGGGACTGCAAAGCCTGAGTGGTTAGATGCGGACGACTAGTGCCGATTGAGGGAGGAGGCTATAGATTCTCCAGGACGTTGGAGTCAGTAGTGCGAGGCGGCGAGGGCACGACTCGAGGCCGAAGTGATCCATCATCTTGGGAGTGGCGGACACATGAAATATTTGGAGGACTTTGTAAGTTTTTCTTTTGTTTTTCTTGTTTATTTTTTTACAATATCCTTTGTACAAACAATCATGTTTCTAACAGTTAGCATTTTGTTTTCTTTGCAGCACTCCATTACAAATCGCGATCCAATCGGCCTTGAGACTCGATATGCAAAGAGGCATGGTCTCACTTCATTGATTGACCGATTGTATAGACGCAGCGGCCCTGTAAGTCACTCATCTTTCTTGTCTGTAGTTACCATGTTTAATGAGAATGCATTATTGTATGGTGGACTGATGTGTTGTTGTTTCTTCTTTTGTAGAGTCTGTTCGATGCTCCTTTGCGACGGGATGAGCTTTCGGAGGGCAAGGATATGTAGCTCACCCTTGAATCCTTGGAGCTCACACACCTTTATTTTTTGGTTGCTTGACCTCTGTAGACATTTTCTATATATTAGTGATATCTTGTCATGATTGTACCAATCGCTTATTATGCGATCATGTATTTATTTCATGTATCAGTGTTATGATTTCATTATACTTTGTTTTTGTTTGCAAGTGCATTGTATACAGTGCATAAACTATTTTTTATGGCTCAAATAAAGCACATAATGCTATATGTGGCAGGATAGCTTGTTGCCCTGTCACATTTTTTTTTCCCTGTTATCGTTGCTATTAGTGTCCCAAATTTACTACTCGCGTCGTTATTGGCGTCGTTATTTGCGTCACAAATCATCGTTGTCAGCGTCGGTATTGGCATTGGTATCAGCATCGATATTTTGCGATGCTGATATCGACTGTTCTATGGCGTCGCCAATAACGATGCTTTTTGCGATGACGAGGGCAAATTTTGTTATTCGCATTTTTGTCGCTTTTAACGTTTGTATAAGGCCTATATCTTGTAGTGAATTGCAATGGAGCTTCTATGTAGAGATGCAATTTGAGAGAGAGAAAAGATAGAGACACAAGATTTTTGGTATTGAAGAGTATCTCAATAATGTTTTAGATAGGTATATGTACTATATACAGCCTGGACCCTTACGGGCAAATATGGGCATTACCCTTTATCCCAACAAACTTCAGCTCCAACCTATCTACAAAACTCCAACCTCAACCAAGGATTTCAAGTTTCGACACTCAAAAATCCAAAAAAAAAAGATAAAAATAACTCCTAAACTAAACAAACACAAAAAATCAACTACGAAGCAACAAATCAAATAACTACACAATATCTAAACTATAAAAAAAATCTATCTACCTAAATCTTTTTTAGGGGTTTTTAGTTTACACAAAAACGCTTAACAATGACATATTACTGGATCATGCCATTGTGGACACGGGATATCCCATCAACATTGTGAATTCAGAATTGATAGAAAGACTGAACTAGAAATCCAAAAGGATGCCTCCACAATTCTATGGATAGTTGATGGCAGTTTAAGACAACCGGAATATTGCTTACCAAGGTCCACATGATTGTCACTAACGTAGAATGCATTTTGGAATTTAGGATTATTAGGTTTGCAAGGTAGCCAAGCTATCAAATATTATTAGGGAGGCCATGGATCTTGCAATCCGTTTATCAAGTTGATATACCCACTAATTGTCTGATTTTTGGTAGAGATGCCAGACATGTAATAGTGGATGTATATCCTAAATCTCCTCAAAGCAAGAGAGTACCCTTATCTTTGATAGAATTAGATGCATTAGAGGATCCTTCTGGTAGTGATACTTTGTCAAGTAAGTGATGAATCAAGAGAGGGGTCCACTATAGAAGATGTTTACCAGGTGACTTTGAATGAGTCTATAGAAGCTCAAGACAGAATTAGAGACGCGCATGTGATTGAGCTAGATCTTGGTATGTTCAATGAGCCACGACCGATTAAATTAGGATTTTTACTCAATTTTGGAAGAGAGGAAAGACTACGTGTCCGTGATCTAAGAATTTCGTGATATTTTTGCCTTGAGAGCTATAATGAGGTGAGGGATATTCCTCCTGGTCTAGATGTGCATACTCTTCCCCTAAAGCAAGATAGCCATCTTGTTTGACAGAAAGTGAGGCATATGCTTGTTGAGCTAATGGAAGGATTTGAGTAGCATAGTATTGAGGAAAATAAATCCCAAGTAGGTGCTCAAAGACAACACGACTATGAAAGAAAAGAAATTAGATCCAAAGAGAAGAAAAGAAGAAGAAGGAAGGAAGCCATACCTTGGCTACTATGGGAAGTTAAAGGGCTTTCCTTACATGTTAAGCGAGTTTGCACACTCCTTCCAGCCTCCTAGATTCCTCTCACTTTAGTATCTTGCGCTCCTTGTTGCACCTTTCTTTTTTTCTCTTGTAGCTTGGATTTCTAAAATAGGAAAGAATGTTAATGATTTTAAATTTTCAGTCTACAACTATGTCTATATATGTGTCTACTAGCACACTCCATCACAATTTTGACACGTTAGTAAAGCGCATATAAGCATGCTTGTAAAAGCACGACTATTGGACCATGTTTATGGTAGCTTTTAAGTAGTGCTTGGGAAAAGGAGGGTTCACTTCTTCCTAAGACCTATTCATTTTAAGAGAAAACTCATTCGATTCAATGTGAGGAGAAATTGCCTACTTGTGAAAAATACAAGTGAAAAGGATTTGGGCTAGTTCACCTTTATCATAGAAGGATAATATTCGTCTCATGATTAAAGTAGAAGGATAAGATACTTCTAAATATATATTGAAAATGAACTTAATTAACATATATTGAATTTTAATTTTGAATAAACCTTTTAAATTTTCAAGTTTAATTTTCGCCATAGATGGAATCTGATGTTTCTAACTTTGTATCTGAGTGTTTAATTTTTCAAAGAGTTAAGCGACACCATGGTAGGCAGTATGGTTGTTTAATGCCTTTACCAATTCTAGAAAGACTATGGGAACATATTTCCATGGATTTTATAACTGGTTTTCCTAACACCTAAGCTAATCATGATATGATTTGGACTATTGTAGATTGATTTAGCAAACAAGCATATTTCATTCCATGCAAGAAAACATTAACTGCATCTCGAGTTGCTCAATTGTTTTTGAAAACTATTTTTACCAACCATGGTTTGCCGAAAGTTGTTATTTCTGACCGTGATTCTAGATTCTGTAATAAATTTTTGACTACTTGATTTGCTAATTTAGGTACAAAGATTGATTTCTCATCTTCATTTCATCTTGAAACAAATGGGCAAACAGAAGCTACTAACAAGACAATTTTAGATCTTTTGCATGCATACACAATTTCAAAACCACAAACATGGAATACACACTTGTATTTACTTTAGTTTGCATAAAATAGCACACCACATATAGCTACACAGAAAGCACATTTTGAAATCATTTATGGAAATAGATTGCCTACACCTATTACATCATTGTCAAACAAAGTTAAAGCTGCTGATGATATTGCCAATATGCATGCTACAATTTTTGCTGAAGTCAAAGACATGATTGCGAAAGCCAAGCAATCATACACTAAACAAGCTAACAAGAAAAGAAAAGCTATGAGTTTCAAAGTTGATGATTATGTTTTGTTACGCATTGAAAAGAGAAGATTACAAACTGTTGAGAAACACCCTGTTGTTAAGTTAGCCCCTAGACTTTATGGACCTTTCAAAATCATTCACAAAATCAATGAAAATGCATTTAAATTAGAATTACCCCAACACTGGAAAATCCACAATACTTTTCATATCAGTTTGTTTTGACCTTTTAGAGGCCAATTACATATACACCCTGTTTTTGAAAACCTTCCTTCGCTAGAAGAAGAAACTGAAATCCTTGAGCTTGAAACTATTCTTGACACAAACTTTATGACCACTAGAACTGGCCATAGATACTCTAGATATTTGGTTAAGTTTAAAAATCATCCAGTTGAAGAGGCCCAATTGATTCATGCCCAAGACCTAAGTGCTTACCCCTCAGTGCTAGCTCCACATTAAACTAATAGCAATTGAGGACAATTGCTATCCCACCCTGGGGGTATGATGCCACAAGGCATATTCCACGATGGATTCTGTGAGACCACGGTGGATTCCATGGGTTTTTATTCCATGGTGGATTAAGTGAGGTTTTGTGATGGATTTTGTAAAACTATATTTATTTTCCAGGGCTCATACACAAGGTGGATTCTGTGTGTGAGAAGTTAACAGGGAGGCTTGTCCTTTTCCGGTGTCATGTTAATTTAATGTACGCATGGGTGACTCCACAATGGGTGGTGTTCAGTCTTCCTAGCAAGCAAGTGGGTCTACTTACGATAATCTAAGACCAATGTGCCATGGATACTCAAGAAATATTAGCATCGCAATGGAATGGGTCCCTAAGGCCTTATATGTATCCAAGGTTACTACATTAAGAATAGATGGAGTTGGCTATTTAAGCTTGAAAAACCATCTAATCCCTCCAAAATTTTAAATTCATCCTTGCTATCAACTAAAAAATTTTCATGCCATCAATAATCACCCCAATAGAACATGCTATGCTAGGTGAGAAACTCTAAAGGAATAAGAGATGAACAAATTAAGCCTATGAATTTTTATCAAAAAAAAAACTTGTAGTACTTGCAACAAATGACTTGAAACAATCTGTTATTGCTTTGAGTCCTAAACAAAATCAGGTACTCCAACCATAAGTGCCAACCATTAAGAAATCATCCCAACAATAACCTCTAGTTAGACCCCCAAAAACGTAGGAAAAGGGCACCACTTCAACTAGTTATACTTGTTGCCACAATACTAACCATTAACTCAGAAAATATGAAGAAGACCTATGAGGAACCAAAAAATACAATCAGTTTTTCCTTCTTAGTAGGATTTAGGATTATAACAATGTATGTACATGGCTAGGAGAATAATAAGCTTGAGACAGCACAACTCAAAGAGTATTGAAAGGTATCAATACATAAAATTTACAAGACTAAGTATGCCTAAAAGTGAATAGGCATATAGGCATGGCTAGGGGAAAATAGTGCCTTGGTGATGGCTCTAAGTGTGTCCATACACATCAATATTCAAATATAGTAGCATTCTCTTCTCATATTTTAATAAGCACTTCTTTTGGGAGCTAGAGTTCACAAAATGGCAAGGGCTAATGGCTACTCCATTCCGAACGATGCTTGTTGAGAACCACAAGCAACCAAAACCAAAGAAGATAGCAATTACTAATAGAAACTAAGTTTGAGTCAATGATCCAGAATCAAAACCTCAGCCAGTATTACATATGCATAACCATCAAGTATGTGTTATTAAACTTAAACCACCTTTAGATATTTACCCATTATATATGAGACTTGATCTTAGAACTAGTTGCAAACATGGATGGTGATATAGGTGAGACTATTATCACATGCCTCAAATGGCTTGACAATACATTCACTATGTTTGCTAGTAGCTCTGACAAAATCAATTTAGGTCTTCTAGATAGCAATAGATTTGATGAAATTTAAACCCTTTTGTGTTCCTAGAGAGATTACAAATCCACATTTAGTGGGCATGTCACCAAAGCCATAGGAGTTGATAGTAGCAACATATGTTTTAAGAAGAGAAGCTCTATGTTGCCACTTAATCAACTCCATTAAAGCTAGAAATTGAGACAACCTTGATGCTCTTTATGATTTACGTATATACAGATCAATACTGAATTTGACAAGCTAAGTTGCCCTATTCTATGGTCGCCCATGAGAGCTGAACTTTGAAGTGATTTTAAGAATGTGAAAGTGGTGTGGGAGGCATAAAAGAGCAAGATCTCATGGAAAATGAATCAAGTCTAGATGAAGGAGCTCGAGTTTTCCTAGATGCATTTTGATCCCACAAATCCAACTCTAGTCTCCACTCATCAATCAGAGGTCGTTTGACCCCCCATTTAATGGTCATCGCAAGATATGGCAATGTGAAGTGGCTATTGGATTTGGGAGCTATAAATTGCATGAGAGAGGTTAAATTGATTGATTTTAATGCCATGAGGCTAGCCATCCAGACGGACTGGAATTCGAAGGTCATTTACTCTTCCAATGAGGCCGAAACCGCTTTTGGAAAGTGTGAATGCATGGGAGATGGAATCGATTAATTTGAAGTTTAAAGATTAAGCCTTAATGGCTTAAAATAAGCCCAAATTTAGCATGGAGGAGAGGGGAGGAGGTAGGTGTTTTGTGCCCCCTCAATTTGCATGATTATGTCTCTTTGTATTGACAAGATTGGTGAGAGATGGAAGGCAAGACTTTGATCTATGCACCAAATGTTTTGATTTGACTATATGCACACGAAATAGGATGCCATGAATGAAATTCTATGATTTGAGTCTTTCTCTCTTCTCTTTTCACCTTGTTCCCATGGCTCTCATCATCCAAACTCTCTACACCACTAGAATCTCTACCAAATCCCAAATGACTAATAGATGCATCATTATCATCCAACACTTTTTTCTTTCCTTTTTCTTTACCTACAACACTTGTAGATCTACCTAAAGATATGGGGCTACTCCTTTGTCTCCTACTCCAAGGGCTAATTGTAGATGTAGTTTAGATGATGTTTCTAGCTCAAATAATGATGCGTGCATGTAAATTTGTGACGCTAATAGCGGTAACAGGGAAACAAAATATTTGTGGCAGGGCAACAAGCTACCCTGCCACATATAGCACTGTGTGCTTTATTTGGGCCATACAAAATAGTTTCTGCATTGTGTACAATGCTCATGTAAACAAAAACAAAGTGTACTTAAATCATAACATTGATACATGAAATAAATACATGATCACATAATGAAAGTGACTGGTACAATCATGACAAGATATCACTACTACATAGAAAATGTCTACATAGCTCAGGCGACCAAAAAAGAAGTGTGTGTGAGCTCCAAGGATCCAAGGGTGAGCTATATATCCTTGCCATCCAAAAGCTTGTCCTATCACAAAAGAGTATCGAATGGACTCTACAAAAAAATAAACAACTACACATCAGTCCACCATAGAATAATGCATTCTAATTAAACATGGTAACTACAGACAAGAAAGATGAGTGACTTACAAGGCCGCTGTGTCTATACAATCGGTCAATCAATGCAATGAGATTGTGCCTCTCTGCATATTGAGTCTCAAGGCCAGTCGGATCATGATTTGTAATGGAGTGCTGCAAAGAAAACAAAATACTAACTGTTAGAAACATGATTGTCAGTACAAAGGATATTACAAAAAAATTAGCAAGCAAAACAAAATAAAAACTTAAAAGTCCTCCAGATATGTCTTGTGGTAGCCACTCCCAAGATGATGGACCACTCCGGCCTCTAGTCATGCCCTCGCCCCCTCGCGCTGGTGACTCCAACATCTTGGAGAATTTGTAGCCTCCTCCCTCAGTCGGTGCCAGTCGTCCGCGTCTAGCCACTAGAGCTTTGCAGTCCCACTCTTGAGTGCGCCCAATCGTTTGTATGACATATATGCACGAATGTAGTCCATCAACTAGCCCATAGAAAATCTATTTGCTGTGGCTAGAACCGGAAACTCCCATGCAAGGATGCTACTATGTAGTCCTTGCTCCCCTCCGGTATGTTTTTCCAATGATCTAAGATGTGCCGAAAAACTTGTTGGCACAACTCTCTCATGCGAGCCATCACCCTCCTCCCCTCATCATTCATGATGATGGCTCCTAACCTATCATTGACAAGATAGGCATTTCCCTCTGGGGTATGCCTAAGATGAGTCCTCTCCCACCTGTTTCCATGCTCCAGGGCATATCCAAGAGACCCATGTACATCCGGTGTACCGACCATGGTAGTATCTATTGGTGTAGCACCCATAGGGGTGCCATTTGCAAACGGCTGAGCAAAATCCGGAGTAACTGGAGTAGATGTCCCCACAGGTGTGACAAATCATGGAGGTGACGTAACTCCTGCAGAACAACGAGACGGAGACATCGCATCCATGCCTCCACAACAACCACCTGAGCCACGCTCCCTGGAACCGCCACGAGAGTGAGGAGTTACACTTGTATCTTGTGCCGACCATGAGCTCATTGCCTCCGTATCTCTATATCATCCCCCTAACCCTGAAGCACTCCCTCCCTCTGGCTCAAGTCTGGAGCATCGACCTCATCTGCTCGAAGTTGAAGCATCTGATCGCGCCGAAGTAGATCTAATAGAGCGGCATGACGATGTCCGAGACAGCTTTTGGTCCTGTCTCTGAATCTCGCCATCTGATCTGGAGACATGCGTATGAAGATATCCTGCAACTCCTCATCGCTCATCCCTCGACTCATCTTAAAAAGGTCACATGCACAAATAAAAAATGATGTTAGTATAATCAATTTAAATCATAAAAAGTATGGTAATATAAATTCTAAAAAAATGATCTCACTTAAAATGCATATCTTATGTACCCTTATAAGTGATTAGTCAACGAATTCAGTAAGTGGATGCTCCAAGTATGAAGTATCCTATGGTCCCATGTCAATCTCGTGACATAACTCTGCATACACAGGAAGGTTAATAGACATGTCACCACAAAAGGATGAGTCCACCTCGTTCTCAAAGAATCATTGTTAGCCAATGCTGGCTCTTCTACATGCTCCAAGCTTTCGGTAGCCTCCACCCCTTGCAATATCGACCCCTCTATTTGTATATTGTCCTTATCTATGCTCGGAACATCGCTTTGATCATATACCCTCACACTTCGGGGAGCTAAAGGTATAACATACCACCATCAAGGTTGTCTTGGGTTTCGATAGAAGATTACCTGTTCATAAACATGTATAAGAGAGATTAAACTATTGTGAAATGTACCATGTCGTAATACAATTAACAAACAAATGAGTTTATGCACCTGTTCACAATGGGCCAACAACACAAAGGTGTCGTGCAAATCCGTCCATTTTTTTTCGGAATCTATTTTGAGAAATCTAGATGGACCTCATCGAACTCTTGCTCCAGCTCCTTCAAGTACCACTTTGAACTACTGCACATCGAATAGAATCATGGAGAAGTTACGGTAATCCACCGTAACAATACTTTGCAAGTTCCCAAAATACTCCATCTCATCTAGAACCGTGTTTGGATCCATTGCTCGTTATTGGCTCTCCTGCTTGAGCCTTTCCATGATACCATAGTCCATTGTGGAGCGCATTTTGTCAATATACTCCACGCGAAAATGCCGTCCGCATGACCACACTGCACTATATATTTTGTACTGTACATTGAAACACTCAAATTAGTTGTCGCATATAAAATATAGATACGAAAAATCCTAAACATTTCATCACCTTTGGACTATATCCCCTCGAGAATTCCCACTCCTCAGTTGAGACCTCTGCCCCAGACGCTGCGGTCAAATCTCCATGCAATCATCGCGTTGACATGAACTGTGGCATCTCCTCCATGCCCTCGCGATATTGAATCGGTCGATGGCACGTACTATGTCGAACTTCAGATCGCACTTTCTCCCAATCTTACTTAGTGATCTGGTACCTGACGAGCCATGTCTCCATGGAGACATGGTACAACATACAAAAGTGATTCACCTTCTCCTCCATTGCAGCATCCATTCTTTTTTCTAACCCATTTCCAACCACCACATCTCCAGTCAGTCTATCATCATCCTTCAACGACCACATCATTTTGTTGTCTAGATCCACCGTTGGTAGCCATTGTGAAATATGCACTAGCACCTCAGACACCAACTAGCCTTCAACCATGCTACCTTCTGGCCGAGCTCGTTGTCGCACAAAGCCTCTCAGGGTTTTCATGAAGCGCTCCAAGAAGAACATCCATCGTGTATGGATAGGTCTAACAATCTCCACTTCATCTACAAGATGCACAAGAAGGTTGATTTTTATCGTGAGCATGTTGGTAGGCAGGTATTTCTCAAAGAGACAGACCGTCTCCACTGCTCCCCGCCTCGTGGATTCAATAGAGGACATCTTAATCTCCTTCTATGAGATCCATTGCACTAAAGTTGACAACTTGTAAATGGCCCCGCGTTTTTTTGGAGTAAGGCATCTTGCGATCGCGATCGGTAGTACAAGACTTGCAAGGGAAAACCATATCCCTCAAAAAGTTCTTAGACACTTTCCGCTTATTCCACGCATAAACCTCATGTTTTGTATGTTTGGCATGGCGAGCTTAACAATGTGGCATGCGCAGAATAGGTCCACAGATGGAGTTCAACGAATGTCAGCGGATTCATGCGCATGGAGCCACATTAACTCTACCTTCCGAGGCTTTACCTGAGAGCCAAGGAATATTTGACTCGGTCTTGCAATGGATGGCATGAACCCATTCGATCTACGCTCAACTTATTACAGTGTGTAGCCTATAGCCCTTATCAACTCCAATATCCCTCCATGGCTTTCTACAAAAAAAGGACATCTCATCCTTAGCTTACTCATCCTCGGCCCCAGTACAAAGTCAAAAATATAGACGTGTATCTTTGTCAATTAGTCGATGAGCTTAAGATTTTGTGGGAGGAGGGGGTCATCGTGCAAGATATGAGCAAGCGCAATGGTCGACAGTCTGCCAATATTCGAGCCATTCTCATGTGGACCATGCATGACTTTCCGGGATTCGGAGAGTGCTCAGGTAAATAGGCTTTCATTCTCATTGGTAATATCTATCATAGCTCGTTCAAGTTTGTATTCACTGGATAGAGGTGTCGGGACAGGTGTCGTTATCTCAGGTTATCATGCATGTCCATTGTGCGGGCCACAGTTAGACTCTCGAAGGTCATGAACCATGAAGAAGATGGTATATCAAGGACACGCCGCTTTCTTGCCGGAGGGTCATGAACTCAGGAAAGGTTTTCTTGGATGACCTCCAACACGTAGTATGAATGCCCAAAGCTGGTACGAGCTAAAAATGGTCCATGCGGAGTCACATCCAAACGGAATGTGGTAGTTCTCAGTTTTTTACGAGTTGCCATATTGGACCCACTTATAGATCAACCACTTGTTGGATCCCATGCATATTTTCAAGAATGTGGGCAGCTTGCTATGGGACCACATCACAGGAAAGAGAGACACTATAGGGGCACGAATGGATTTGAAGCAAGTAGGTAAGATGGAGGCACTTTGGCCGTAGTCGAGTGCTGATGGTCGTATGCAGCTACCTCATGCTCCTTGGGTTTTGTCTACTAAAGAAGAGCGCATTGTGAAGAAAGTAGTCAAGTCTATCCGCACTCCGATGAGTATGATGCGTTCTCTCAGGTCTGCATTTTCTAAAGACGACCAATTATCACGACTAAAATCCCATGACTGACATAAGATATGTCAAGTTTGTACTACGAATGGATTTTAATTGGCATGCGCATTTTGCTAATTGAAGTGTAGCTATTGTTCATAATGCTTTCTCATTTGTGGCAGTTTATACTATCGATCGCGATCGCAGGATGCCTTACTCCAAAAATACGTAGGCCCATTTACAGGTTGTCGACTTTGGTGCAATGGATCTCATAGAAGGAGATTAAGACATCCTCTATTGAATCCGCGAGGTGGGGAGCAGTGGAGACGGTCTGCCTCTTTGAGAAATACCTACCTACTAGCATGCTCATGATACAAATCCACCTTCTTATGCACATTGTAGATAAAGTGGAGATTACTGGACCTGTCCATTTGCGATGGATGTTCTTCTTGGAGCGCTTCATGAAAACCCTGAAAGGCTTTGTGTGACAATGAGCTCAGCCAGAAGGTAGCATGGCTGAAGGTTGGTTGGTGTCTGAGGCGCTAGTGCATATTTCACAATGGCTATCAACAGTGGATCCAGACAATAGTATGCTATGGTCGCTAAAGGATGATGATAGACTGACTGGAGATGTGGTGGTTGGAAATGGGATAGAAAAAAGAATGGATGCTGCAATGGAGGAGAAAGTAAATCAATCTTGTATGTTGCACCATGCCTCTATGGAGACGTGGTTGGTCAGGTACCAGCAAGCTAGGCAAGATTGAGAGGAACCGCGATCTGAATTTCCACGTAGTACTTGCCATTGACCGATTTGATATCCCGAGGGCATGGAGGAGATGCCGTGGTTTACGTCAACGCAATGGTTGCATGGAGCTTCTACCGCAGCATCTCGCGAAGGGGCAGAGGTCTCAAACGAGGAGTGGAAATTCTCGAGGGGATGTAGTCCAAAGGTGATGACATGTTTAGGGTTTGTTGTATCTATATTTTATATGCAACAACTAACTGAGTGTTTCAATGTACAGTACAAAATATATAGTACAGCGTGGTCGCGCGGACAGCATTTTCACGCGTGGAGCATATTGACAAAATGCACTTCACAACAGACTGTGGTATCATGGCAAGGTTCAAGCAAGAGAGCCGACGACGAGCAACGGATCCAAACACAGTGATAGATGAGATGGAGTATTTTGGAAACTTGCAGAGTATTGTTACGGTGGATTATCGTAGCTTCTCCATGATAATATTCGATGTGCAGTGGTTCAAAGTGGTACTTGAAGGAGTTGGAGCAACAATTCAACGAGGTCCATCTGGATTTCTTAAAATAGATTTCGAAAAAAAATGGACGGATTTCTGCAATACCTTTGTGTTGCTGGCCCATTATGAACAGATGCATGAACTCTTGTTAATTGTATTATGACATGGTACATGTTACAATAGTTAAATCTCTCTTGTACATGTTTGTGAATAGGTAATCTTTTATCCAGACCTGGGACAACCTCAATGGTGGTATGTTATACCTTCATCTCCCCAAAGTGTGAGAGTATATGATCAAAGCAATATTCCGAGCATAGATGAGGATAATATGCAAATAGAGAGGTCGATATTGCAAGGGGTGGAGGCTACCGAAAGCTTGAAGCATGTAGAGGAGTCAGCATATCGGGTAACAATGATGGAAATATAGGAGTCCAAGAATTCTTTGAGAATGAGGTGGACTCATCCTTTTGTGGTGACATATTTATCGACCTTCCAGGTTATGCCGAGTTGTGTCAGGAGATTGACATGGAACCATAGGATACTTCCATACTTGGAGCATCCACTTACTCAATTTGTTGACGAATCGCTTATAAAGGTACATAAGATATGCATTTTAAGTAAGATCATTTTTTAAAGATTTATATTACCATGTTTTGTATGATTTAAATTGATTATACTAACATCATCTTTTGTCTATGTAGGTAACCTTTGTGGATACTAAGATCATTAAGATGAGTCGAGGGATGAGCGATGAGGAGTTGTAGGATAACTTCACGCGCATGTCTTCAGATTAGATGGTGAGGTTCAGAGACATGGCAGACCAGGAACTGCCTCGGACATTGTCAGGCCACTCTATTAGATCTACTTCGGTACGATCTGATGCTTCAGTTGGATGATGGAGTACATGGATACATATATGTCACACAGATGATCAGACACACGCAAGGCACTCAAGAGTGGGGTCGCAAATCCCGAGTGTCTAGATGCAGAGGACTGGCACGACTCAGGGAGGATACTACAGATTCTCGAGGACGTTGAAGACTGCAGCGTGAGGCGGCGAGGGCACGACTAGAGGCCAGAGTGGTCCATCATCTTGGGAGTGGCGGCCATAGGACATATCTGGAGGACTTTACTAAGTTTCTTTTTTATTTTTCTTGCTTATTTTTTTGCAATATCCTTTGTACTGACAATCGTGTTTCTAGCAGTTAGTATTTTGTTTTCTTTGCAGTACTCCATTACAAATCGTGATCTTGAGACTCGATATGCAGAGAGGCACGGTCTCACTACATTGATCGACCGATTGTATGGATGTGGCGGCCCTGTAAGTCACTCATCTTTCTTGTCTATAGTTACCATGTTTAATTAGAATGCATTATTGTATGGTGGACTGATGTGTAGTTGTTTCTTTTTTTGCAGAGTCCATTTAATGTTCCTTTGCGGCGGGACGAGCTTTTGGATAGCGATGATCTATAGCTTGCCCTTGGATCCTTGGAGTTCACACACCCTTGTTTTTGGTCACGTGATCTGTGTAGATATTTTCTATGTGATAGTGATACCTTGCCATGATTGTACCAGTCGCTTTCATTATGCGATCATATATTTATTTCATGTATCAGTGTTATGATCTAAGTACACTTTGTCTTTATTTACACGAGCATTGTACATAGTGCATAAACTATTTTGTATGGCTCAAATAAAGCACATAATGCTGCCACAATTTTTTTTACCTGTTACGTCGCTATTAGCATCACAAATTTACTGCATGTGTTGTTATTGGCGTCATTATTAGCATGGCAAAGCGTCATTATCAGCATCGTTATTTGTGTCACTAATAGCGACGTTGATAACGATGTTAATACCAACTGTTCGATGGCATCGCCAATAACGATGCTTTTTGTGACGATGGGCGTAAAATTTTTTATTTACATTTTCATCGCTTTTAACGTCGATATAAGGCCTATATCTTGTAGTGACTATTGATACAAGTACATAGAATACTATAAGCACGGCAAACTATACAATTAACGCACAATTAGCAATAGCTATACACATGATGCACATCCAAATGTGGTTTCTTTTCCACACATATGCATTCCTATAACATGCACAAACAAAAGGCACAAAGCATAGCAATAAACCAAAGCATCCACATATCCAAACAATATCACAATGATTGTACTTAACAAGTTCTTTTTGTTTTGTGCAACTCTACAAATCTCATCTATAGAGATGCTTATAACAATTCTCAAATAATGTGGAATCATGTTTATATGTGCATCCATAATAGCCTCAAAGTTTACAGAGAGTTACACTTCCTACGATAGTCTTATGGACGGAATCCAATAGCGTGTTTTTTCTTTTTTTTTTCGTTGGTTTTGACAAACAAACATTGTATTTTCATAGTATTGAGGAAAGCAAATCCCAAGTAGGTGCTCATAGACAACACAACAATGAAAAAAAAGCAATTAGATCCCAAAACACCATATTGGGGAATATGGTAATTTTCCATAAGTTTGGGACACATGGCCAAATCTTTGGATTTGTCATAACTTGAACACTATAACTCCAAATTGAGTGCTTTATAGCTCAATAGATTCCATTTTTCAAGCGCTTTCCAATGATAGGTCACATCATATAGTATTGATAAACTTATGGGCATGTTATCCGGGTGCCATCTTTTTAGGATTCAAAAAATGGGAATTAGGAGATTCCCAAACTCACTAATATTGTGTTCCAAGAGAAGAAAGTAAAAAGAAGGAAGGAATCCATACCTTGGCTAGTATGGGTGGTTAAGGGGCTTTCCTTATATGTTAAGCAAGTTCACACACTCCGAAGAAAATAAAAATAAGGCATATGTTGGCTAGTATGGGTGAATATATGTTAAGCGAGTTCGCACACCTTCTTGCCTCGTAAAATCCTCTCTCTTTGATGTCTTGCGCTCCTTGTTTGCACCTTGCTTTCTTGCTCTTGTAGATCGGGTTTTTAAAAGTGGAAAGAATGCTAATGATTTCAAAATTTCACTCAACAATCACATCTATATATGTGTCCACTAGCACACTCCATCACAATTTTGACATGTTAGTAAAGAGCAAATAAGAGTGCCTATAAACATGCCTATAAAAGCATGGCTATTGGACCGTGTCTATGGTGGCTTTTAAGTTTGGAAGTAGTAGATATGTGCCTAGTAGATTTGGACCAGTCGAGCTCCCAAATTCTATATGCGCCTTATGATAGGACTTTGTTTCCCTTTTTTTGTTTTTCTTTTGAAAAGCATGTGGGTAAATTTGTAGCGATTTTAAACTTAGGACCTTGGAATCGAATGCAGGTACGTGGGGAGAACGTCGTCCGATATGTATGGTGCCAAACGCTTCCGTACAGGATATTAGCAAGGATCGATGGGCATCAACGAGATCATTTGGGTCGCATGCGGTAATCTGTGCAGGCCGATACGACAAAACAGCCACAGCCGGCGCCCGAGATGCTTGGCATCTGCAATATAGTATTGAAGCGAGCCCTTCGATACTTATATATTGCAGATATCATCACAGCAAGAACGCTTAACGGACCACCTGCAGCGCCAGGCCGGCGGCTACGAGGACCATAATGAAGGAGCTGGGTTTATATAGATCAGGGGGTTTATAGGATGTCACGTTTAATGCAGGCGATAACGATGGTGATAATCTCAGTGAGCATTGTAGGCAACTCGATCCACAGAACTGATCATTGGGTGGAGGGAGCTATATGCAAGAAATAGTGTGTGTTGAATGAAGCTGCTCTCTCTAGTGCACCTGTAACTAAGATTTACTACATATAGCTGGAGCGGATATCATGCCATGATAGTGCTCAATGATGGTACAAAACATGCATCAATCAAACCTTTGGCATGGAAGTAATTGAGAAAATCAGGAGACGACTCTGAGTGCAGTGTTTCTGAAAAGTGCAATATGAAGTGCTTGTGAACCCATAGTCCCTGTGATATGCAAAAATATCGACAATAAATTATACCTCTTCGAAGATGTTGAACAACTACTAACAAACTTTATTGAGTTAGCTGGAATGGAGTTTTGTGTAAAGATGCAGGTTGAGAGAGAGAAAAGACAGAGACACAAGATTTGTGGTACTGAAGAGTACCTCAATAATGTTTTAGATAGGTATATGTACTATGTACAGCCTAGCCCTTACGTGTGGACATGGGCACTGCCTTTTATCCCAAGAACCTCCCCCCTAAAGGCAATATGCCCAAGGTAGAGAAAAAGAATCAGCTAAGTCTAAGTATGTACAAAGTTGAAAAGACTATATCTATCCAATACATATCATCTATCGACAATGGGCAAATCTCTCTACTAGAAGATGCTTCGTGAGAAGGTTTGCACGGTTATCATGAGTGTGTACCTTGACTAGTTCAATGCTCTTGCTATCAAGTATCTCTTTGATGAAATGATGCTTCACCCATATGTGTTTTGCCTTTGCATGAAAGGTAGGGTTCCATACTAACATGATAGCACTCTAACTATCACAGTGGAGGATGAGAACCTCAGTAATCCCAAGCTCATCAACAACCAAACGTGATAGCCATAAGGCCTCTTTGCATGCCTTAGTGGTAGTCACATACTCTGCCTCCATAGTAGACAATACAATACACTTCTATAGCTTGGATATCCAAGAGATAGATCCCCATGTGAAGTTAAACACATACCCTGTAGTAGACTTCATGGAATCCGAATGTCCAGCATAGTCTGCATCCGTAAAGCCAACAATAGATCAAAGTAGATGCACAAATCCTTTGTGCCCTTGAGATATCTCATAATAATACATTTCATTGCTTCTCAATGCTTCTTGCCAGGGTTTGCCATGTATCTGCTAACCACTCCCACTGCAAAGGCAATGTTAGGATGTGTAGAAACCATAGCATGTATCAAATTGCCAATGGCTGAAACATACGGAATCTTAGCCATTTCAGCCTTCTCATCATCAGATGTAAGGATGTCCTCTGCACTAAGTTTCACATATGGATGTAATGGAACTCCGATTGCTTTCCCCCCTCCATATTGAAACACTGCAAAATCTTGGATACATACTCCTACTGAGATAGATAGAGTAATCCCTTCGATCTATCTCTAAGTATGTGTATCCCAAGAATGTGATTGGTATCACCAAGATCCTTCATGTCAAAGCTGCCATGAAGACTTTGCTTTCAATGAATCCAAGGCATGAGTATCCCTGCCAACAATCAAGATCTCATCAACATACAAACCAATATAATTAGGTTGCTATCTGCCACCTTCTTGGTGTAGAAGCAATGATTAACTTGACTTCTCTGAAAGACATGAGACTGCATGAAAGTATCAAATTTATGATACCATTCCTATGGTGCTTATTTCAGCCCATACAAACTCCGTTTCAGTTTACAGACCATCATCTCTTCACCTTTAGCAACAAAACCTTGAAACTACTGCATATATATGTCCTCATGTAGATCACAATGTAAGAATGTAGTCTTTACATCCATCTGTATGAGCTCCATATCTTCAGATGCAACCAAGCCCCAAATGGTTCTTAGAGTAGTCATCTTGACCATGGGAGGGAAGATCTCATCAAAGTTAATTCCATATTCCTGCTTATACCCCTTTGAAACTAACCGCGATTTTACTTTGGCAAAGAACCAGAAGTGACCTTCATCTTATAAACCCACTTGCATGGAAGCATTTTTTGCCCTTCAGGCAGCTGCACGAAGTCCCAAGTACCATTCTTACCAAGTGATTCCAATTCCGACAGCATGGCCTTAAACCACTTCTTGATGTCTAGTCGAGTCATTGCTTCCTTGAAGCATGGTAGCTCACCATAGTCCGTAACCATGACATAATCTACAGCATATTGCATATCAAGAATAAACCTATTTGGCTACCTTGAAGGTCGGGTTGACCTACACAGCGAAGGTTTTGCATTTTTTGGCTACAGAGCTTGTAAATCTACATTTCCAGGTTGCTATCCTGAAATATAGTCCTATAATTCTGCATGTATATGTTGTTGTCATAAAATACGAGCCTACAATTTTGCATGTATAGGTTGCTGTCCTAAAATTCCAACATGTTATCCTGATAGTTCAAGCTGTCCTAATTGCATCTTTTCAAGCTGAAACTGTTGTGTATCATGGGCAGTACCTTGGTGGTCATTACTAACACCATTTATTGCATTTTCATGAGCATTTATAGCATGTACACCCTGCTATCTACAAGGCATAAATTGCTATCCAACAGGTACATCCTCCCTGAAAATAACCCTTTTGACCTCCTTAGTCTTTATGGGGGGTTGCTTATGCATGTGATCTTCACGGAAGATGTTGTCATTGTTGTGTACTATCTTTCTTTTCTTGAGATCCAAAAGTCTGTACCCCATCTCACCCTTGCCACCATATCCTAGGAATATGCATTTACAGGACTTTGGTTCCAGTTGCTGCATTCTTCTTTATGTACACAAAAGCCTCATAGCAGCCAAACACTCGCAAATGAGAATATGAAGGTGGCTTGCCCGACCACTCTTCTTGAGGGACTCTCCTCCCCCCTCCCTCAAAGACCTATTTAGTGGCCTATTAATCAAATGAACAACTATCATAACAGCCTCTTCCCAAAATCCATGGGGTAATGCAGCGTGAGACAACATCGTACGAACCTTGTCCTGTATGGTCCGATTCATGCGCTCTCTACAACTCTATTCGAGGGTGGATTATGAGGGGTAGTGAGATGAGCATACTAAAAACCAAATCTGCATACCCACGTTGATGGTTCCTTCAACCCTGAAGAGACTGGAATGCTGGTCCAAGTATTGGAGATGATGGGGAGGGTCCCCAAGTGACCAATGATGACTACCAACAAGCTTAAATGAATAGGCAAGATTCAAGCTTCAAGAAGAAGCTTCAAACCTTGCTGCTCTACATGTAGACTCTTCACACTGAACTCTTCTTCAACTTCAAGTTCCTACACTTGAGGAAATACCAAGCTCCTGATTACCTAAACCAAGCTCTAATACTAGTTTTGTTGAGTTTATCACTACAAGGAAACAAAGGAATAGCGATGGTGGGTAGCAACACAGAAATAACGGCATTGCTATTAGCATCGCAAATGCGATGCTAATAGCGACGCCCCATAGAGAAAAAAAACAGACCGAAACTCGAGCCCATTTTAGTTCGCGCATTCATGAAATTATTCGAGAGGGAGAGCGAGAGAGAGAGTGACCATTTTGCATAGAGAGTGAGAGAGGGAGAGGAAGAAGGCTTGCCGCCGCTGCCACCGCCGCCATTTGCGAAGGAGAGGAGGAGCCGCCGTCACAAAGAGGAGATGTCAAACCCTCCTACAAATCTTTATGGTGCGTCCATTCTTTCTCTCTTTTACTTGTTTAGGGTTTAATTTGTGTATATTGAGAGAGGAAGAGAAAATGAGAGAGAAAGAGAGAGAGAGAGAGAGGGAGGGGGAGGAAAGGGAGAGGGAGGAAAGGAAGAGGGAGAGGGAGGGAGAGAAAGAGAAAGAGAGGGGGAGAGAAAGATAAAGAGAGGGAGAGGGAGGGAGAGTGCATTCTCTCTCTCTTTTACTTTTTTTAATATAATTTGTGTATATTGAGAGAGGGAGAGGAAATGAGAGGGAAAGAGAGGGAGAGGGAGGAAATGAGAGAGAGAGAGAGGGAGGGAGAGAGAGGGAAGGAGAGAGAGAAAGAGAGGGAGAGGGAGAGGAAGGAAATGGAAGAAGGAGGGGGATGAAATGAGAGAACGAGAGGGAGGGAGAGTGTATTCTCTCTCTTTTTTATTATTTTTTATATAATTTGTGTATATTGAAATAGGGAGAGGAAATGAGAGAGAAGGAGAGGGAGAGGGAGAGGGAGAGGGAGAGGGAGGGAGAGAAAGAGAGGGAGGGGGAGGAAATGGGAGGGAGAGGAAATGAGAGAGGGAGAGGGAGAGGGAGAGGGAGAGGGAGAGAGAGAGGGAGGGAGACATTAAACATAATATGAAAATGAGAGAGGGAGAGGGAGGGAGACGAAAACATAATAGGGAAATGAGAGAGGGAGAGGGAAAGAGATGAAATGAGAGAAGGAGAGGAAGAGAGCAAAAGGAAATGAGAGAGGGAGAGGAGAGAGAAAAAATGAGAGAATGAGAGGAGAGAGAAAAAGAGAAGATGTTAAATATAATAGAAAAAGAGAAAAAGGGAGGGTGTGGGTGAGGGTGAGAGCAAGGGAGGGAGAGGAAATGAGAGAGGGAGAGAAAGAGAGAAAAGAAAATGAGAGAGGGAGAGGAGAGAGAAAAGAAATGAGAGAGAGAGAGAGGAGAGAGAAAAATCATTAAACCTAATGGGAAAAGAGAGAAAGAGAGGGTCAGGGTGAGGGAAGGAGAGGAAATGAGAGAGGGAGAGAAAGAGAGAAATGGAAATGAGAGAGAGAGGAGAGAGAAAAATAAATGAGAGAGAGAGAAGAGAGAAAAAGAGAGAAAAATCATTAAACCTAATAGGGAAAGAGACAAAGAGAGGGTCAGGGTGAGGAAGGGAGAGGAAATGAGAGAGGAAAAGAAAGAGAGAAAAGGAAATGAGAGAGGGAGAGGAGAGAGAAAAAGAGAAAAAAATCATTAAACCTAATAGAGAAAGAGAGGGTGAGGGTGAGAGAGGGAGAGGAAATGAGAGAGGGAGAGAAAGAGAGAAATGAAAATGAGAGATAGAGAGGAGAGAGAAAAAGAAATATGAGAGAGAGGAGAGAGAAAAATCATTAAACCTAATAGGGAAAGAGAGAGTCAGGGTGAGGGAGAGAGAGGAAATAAGAGAGGGAGAGAAAGAGAGAAAAGTAAATAGGACCTTACAAGAAGCTCATCCTAGGTTCATAAGGGTTAGGCCGATCCTCAACAAACCTAAGGGTTATATGGCTAGAGAGCCCTAGCATACTTGTGCCTCCTAGCATAATGTTCTTCTTGCAAAGAGACCTCTTATATATGGGGTGTGTCCTAGCCTCCACCATGCAAATATACAACGAAGGCAATAAGCCTATCAGTATGAAAAACATTCAGTTTTCATAACGTAATCCCAAAAATAACTTTGGATATTCCATAAAAATCAATCTCTTCTTAAAAAGACAAATACAGAAAACTAAAACAACATCATTCATATATATGCTTCGTAAAACTAAAACAGCATTACCACAAGATCTCTTAGGAAACTCATCTTCAACTATCAATTTTAATTAATAAATATAATATAAAATCACTTGCAAGAAAGGACACTTTTTTATCATTAACCCTCTTTCTTCCTTAGAATAGTCTTAGAAACAAAATTATGCTCTAACAAGCCTATGTTTGAGCATAATAACTATTTTAAGATTTATTCCATGAGTAGTAGTAGTATATATGCAACCATCAAGCTAGAGATCATGCTTTGGTATCTATGGAGATCCCAATCTCATGCCCTCATAGAGATTGTAGTGTGCAATAGTGTGGAGAGAAGATGGGTGAGTTGTAAATGGTAAAGGAGAATTCTATTGATGATGGAGAGAAGATGAGGTGAATCGCCAATCCTATTCTTAGTGAGTGCAACCTACCCATAGTCATGGTCATCGTGGTCGTGGTCGTGGTCATGGTTGTAGTCGTGGTCATGGTCATCGTAGTCGTAGTCGTATTGTAGTCGTGGTCGTGGTCGTGGTCGTAATCATAGTCGTATTCGTAGTCGTGGTTGTGGTCATCGTAGTCATAGTCGTGGTCGTGGTCGTGGTCGTGGTCGTGGTCATGGTCATGGTTGAAGTCGTGGTCGTGGTCGTTGTAGTCGTGGTTGTGGTAGTGGGTCATGGTTGTGGTCATCGTAGTCATAGTCGTGGTCATAGTTGTAGTTGTGGTCGTAGTCGTAGTTGTGGTCGTAGTCGTCGTCGTAATCGTAGTCCTAGTCCTGGTGGTGGTGGTGGTGGTAGTCGTAGTCGTAGCCATGGTCATGGTCATGGTCGTAGTGGTTGTGGTCGTGGTTGTGGTCATGGTCGTAGTCATAGTCATAGTCTTGGTCGTAGTCCTCGTCATGGTGATCGTGGTCGTGGTCGTAGTCATAACGTAGAAAAAGAGAGAGAGATGAAAGAAGAGGATAACAATTTAAAAAAGAAATAAAAAGACTCATTGCTCTCGTGGCAGTTCCAGGGAGTGTGGCTCAAGCTTAGGTGGATGCTGTGGAGGCACAAACGCGGTGTTTCCATCTCGTCATTTAGCTGGAGTTGCGTCACCTCCAAGATTTGTCACACCTATGGGGATGTCTACTCCAGTTACTCTGGCTTTTGCTCAGTCGTCAGTAGGTGGCACCCCTATGGGTGCCACTCCGAGAGATATTACCCCGGTCGGTACACTGGATGCACAGGGGTCTCTTGGATATGCCTAGGAGCGTGGACGCAGATGGGAGAGGACCCATCTTAGGCAGACCCGAGGGGGATATGCATATCTAGTCGATGATAGGTCAGGAGCCATCATCATGAATGATGAGGGGAGGAGGGTGATGGCTCACATGAGAGATTTATGCTAACAAGTTTTTTGGTAGAATATCTTAGATCATTGGAAGAACATACCGGAGGGGAGCAAGGACTACATAGTAGCATCCTTGCATGACGAGTTTTCGGTTCCAACCTCAGTAGATAGATTTTCTATGGGCTGGATGATGGATTGCATATGTGCATATATGTCACACAGACGATCCGACACACGCAAGGCAATTAAGAGTGGGGCTGCAAAGCCCGAGTGGTTAGACGATGCGGACGACTGGCACCGACTGAGGTAGGAGGCTATAGATTCTCCAGGACATTGGAGTCAGCAGTGCGAGGCGGCGAGGGCACGACTCGAGGCCGGAGTGGTCCATCATCTTGGGAGTGGCAGCCACAGGACATATTTGGAGGACTTTGTAAGTTTTTATTTTGTTTTGCTTGTTTATTTTTTTACAATATCATTTGTACAGACAATCATGTTTTCAACAGTTAGCATTTTGTTTTCTTTGCAGCACTCCATTACAAATCGCGATCCCACCGGCCTTGAGACTCGATATGCAAAGAGACACGGTCTCACTTCATTGATCAATCGATTATATAGACGTGGCAGCCTTGTAAGTCACTCATCTTTCTTGTCTGTAGTTACCATGTTTAATTAGAATGCATTATTGTATGGTGGATTGATGTGTTGTTGTTTCTTTTTTTGCAGAGTCCATTCGATGCTCCTTTGCGGCGGGACGAGCTTTCGGAGGGTGAGGATATGTAGCTCGCCCTTGGATCCCTGGAGCTCACCCACCTTTATTTTTTGGTCGCCTGATCTCTGTAGATATTTTCTATGTATTAGTAATATCTTGTCATGATTGTACCAAGAACTTATTATACAATCATGTATTTATTTCATGTATCAGTGTTATGATTTCAGTATACTTTATTTTTATTTACAAGCGCATTGTATACAGTGTAGAAACTATTTTGTATGGCTCAAATTAAGCACACAATGCTATATGTGGTAGGACAGCTTGCTGCCCTGTCACATTTTTTTTTCCCTTGTTATCGTCGCTATTAGCGTCCCAAATTTACTACTCACGTTGTTATTGGCGTCGTTATTTGCATCGCAAACCGTCGCTATCAACGTCGGTATGGGCATCGGTATCAGCGTTTGAGACGCTGATACCAACTGTTCTATGGCGTCACCAATAACGATGCTTTTTGCGACGATGGGGGAAAATTTTGTTATTTGTATTTTCATCGCTTTTAACATCGGTATAAGGCCTATATCTTGTAGTGAATTGCAATGGAGCTTCTATGTAGAGATGTAGTTTGAGAGAGAGAAAAGATAGAGACACAAGGCTTTTGGTATTGAAGAGTATCTTAATAATGTTTTAGATAGGTATATGTACTATGTATAGCCTAAACCCTTATGGGTAGATATGGGCATTGCCCTTTATCCCAACAAACTTTAGCTCCAACCTATCTAGAAAACTCCAACCTCAACCAAGGATTTCAAGTTTCGACACTCAAAAATCCGAAAAAAAAGATAAAAATAACTCCTAAACTAAACAAACACAAAAAAATCAACTAGGAAGCAACATATCAAATAACTACACAATATCTAAACTATAAAAAAAATCTACCTACCTAAAGCTTTTTTAGGGGTTTTCAGTTTACACAAAAATGCTTAACAATGACATATTACTGGATCATACCATTGTGGACACAGGATATCCCATCAACATCGTGAATTCAGAATTGATAGAAAGACTAAACTAGAAATCCAAAAGGATGCCTCCACAATTCTATGGATGGTTGATGGCAGTTTAAGACAACCGGAAGATTGCTTACCAAAGTCCACATGATTGTCACTAATGTAGAATGCATTTTGGAATTTAGGATTATTAGGTTTGCAAGGTAGCCAAGCTATCAAATATTATTAGGGAGGCCATGGATCTTACAATCCATTTGTTAAGTTGATATACCCACTAATTGTTTGATTTTTTGCAGAGATGCCAGACATGTAATAGTGGATGTATATCCTAAATCTCCTCAAAGCAAGAGAGTACCCTTATCTTTGATAGAATTAGATGCATTAGAGGATCCTTCTGGTAGTGACATTTTGTCAAGCAAGTGATGAATCAAGAGAGGGGTCCACTATAGAAGATGTCTACCAGGTGACTTTGAATGAGTCTATAGAAGCTCAAGACAGAATCAGAGACGTGCATGTGATTGAGCTAGATCTTGGTATGTTCAATGAGCCACGACCGATTAAATTAGGGTTTTTACTCAATTTTGGAAGAGAGGAAAGACTACGTGTCCGTGATCTAAGAATTTCGTGATATTTTTGCCTTGAGAGCTATAATGAGGTGAGGGATATTCCTCCTAGTCTAGATGTGCATACTCTTCCCCTAAAGCAAGATAGCCATCTTGTTTGACAGAAAGTGAGGCATATGCTTGTTGAGCTAATGAAAGGATTTGAGTAGCATAGTTTCGAGGAAAATAAATCCCAAGTAGGTGCTCAAAGACAACACGACTATGAAAGAAAAGCAATTAGATCCAAAGAGAAGAAAAGAAAAAGAAGGAAGGAAGCCATACCTTGGCTACTATGGGAGGTTAAAGGGCTTTCCTTACATGTTAAGCGAGTTTGCACACTCCTTCCAGCCTCCTAGATTCCTCTCACTTTAGTATCTTGTGCTCCTTGTTGCACCTTTCTTTTTTCTCTTGTAGATTGGATTTCTAAAATAGGAAAGAATGTTAATGATTTGAAATTTTCAGTCTACAACTATGTCTATATATGTGTCTACTAGCACACTCCATCACAATTTTGACACATTAGAAAAGTGCAAATAAAGAGCGCATATAAGCATGCTTGTAAAAGCACGACTATTGGACCATGTCTATGGTAGCTTTTAAGTAGTGTTTGGGAAAAGGAGGGTTCACTTCTTCCTAAGACCTATTCATTTTAAGAGAAAACTCATTCGATTCAATGTGAGGAGAAACTGCCTACTTGTGAAAAATACAAGTGAAAGGGATTTGGGCCAGTTCACCTTTATCATAGAAGGATAATATCCGTCTCATGATTAAAGTAGAAGGATAAGATCCTTCTAAATATATATTGAAAAGGACCTTAAATAATATATATTGAATTTTAATTTTGAATAAACCTTTTAAATTTTCAAGTTTAATTTTTAAACGTTTTAACTTTAATTACAATTAAAGTTGACTCAAGAGTCAGGGCTGCCGCAACTGCCAAATTCCAAAAACTAAAGAGAGAGAGAGAGAGAGAGAGAGAGAGAGAGAGAGAGAGAGAGAGAGAGAGAGAGAGAGAGAGAGAGGGAGTGTGTGTGTGTGAAGTTTGAACTCTTGTTTTATCATGCAAGACTCAAACTGCAACTCAAGTTTGAGACTTCAGTTTAGCCTTTACTTGCTACCTCAAGGCTCATAGGCTCATGGTTCCACCTTGATTTCTACATGCTGTTCAGAGCTTTCTTTGAAGTTTAGCCCACCTTTCTGATTTGTGTGACCTCCACAATTCCTTCTTTCTGATTTGTGCAGCATGTTATATTCTATCCTCTCCCAAAGTTGGCCCAAGACATAGAATCGTTGTCGAAGGGTTTGTGAAAGCAAAGTCGCGTCTTCAGAAGACCTTGATAAATTTCTGGATAGAAGATCAGCAAAGATGCGAAGATGAAAGAATCTTTGTGCAAAGCTGTTGTCACTATGTTAACAGTGACCAGTTGAGCTAGCAGCCCTTTTCCAGTCTGTAAGAGACACACAGCAAAATATACATAAGCTGCTGCATGGGACCAGTTAGTTTACAGCCTGGAGTGTTGGAAATAGTACACGGTTGACAGGCACAAAGCCTTTTATACTGTAGCTGGAGTATTGACTGACATAATAGGACTACAATCGTCACGTTCATATCATCCAATTCAGCTCTGAATGCTTTGTAACCTCTCCATGCACCTGTACTTCAACCATTGTATAACACAGCCACTGCAAGAAGCAGTTATATCACTGAAAGATTGTCAAAAATTGTTTGGCCAGATGTTGCAACTATATTGTATACTTTTGGACACCACATGAAGAACCTGTTGCCTAATACCTATACTTCTTGAAATTAAAGTATATGTTGGAGAGGGCTTGTTGACATGCTAACCAATTATCAGTGACCAGACCAAAGCCGAGCTCGGAATTAGGCCTCCAGTTCAACCAGGTATAACATCAGCCTTTGCATTATCCTCGCATCTCAAAATATTCCCATCCATCGTTGCTGGTAGAAGACATCTTTCCCACTGACAACCAGTAGATACAGGCTCCGTAGGAGGTATAATCATGACAATATTCTCATTCCTCTGATCCATGCCCATAACAGTAACTGTATTCCCTTCTCTGATGTACCCTTCCTTCAATCTCATCACACGATCGTCACTAGACAAATTATGGGTTGATAGCTAGCGCAGAAAATTAGAAAGGAGTTGCCCATTTTTTCTGGTCTTCCAAATCAATTTCCTCCTCTACATATGGTGTAACAGTTGCACCATAACCCGCTTTTACTAAGGCCCGCCAGCCTGACTGGAAATCTAATATGTAAAAATCAACTGCTTGGCGCTCTGAATAGCGCAATCCCCAAGAAAAAAAGCGATGCTTTGGCCCTGCTATATGTCACCGAAATTCCCAAGAAAAACAGGAGCGACAGTCACTGTGGCTGAATGATTCCCCCCCCTCGTCGACTGAGAAAAACATTCCCTCTATCTCCGTTGAATTCGCGTCGTTCCCTGTCCTCCACGATTGATCCTTCTTTTTTTTTTCCATCATTTTCGATCCTTTCTTTTGCTTTCCTTTAGGCTCCTCTTTTTTTAGAAAAGTGGCCCAGCCACTCTCAATTGAGGTTTCCTAGGTTTGCTACCAGATGTGTATACCAGAAATACAAATATGACCAACACCACATGAACAATAACCGAATGTATATAGCTCGCAAGAAAAGTAGCTTTCAAGCCTCCAGCAAGAGTGTACATGACCACTCCAAGGGAAATAAGAAAACTAGCGGCGTAAATGTCAACTCCAGTCAAAGCATTTACAACAGCAGAAACCCCCAGAAGCAGCCTAGCGGTCACAATTATGTTAGTGGCAAAGCAAAACACCAGAAAAACAATGTGCGCCATAAAACCCCACCTCACACACACAATCTCACAAACTGTGTGTGCTGATGGTGCCTTCCGTTTGATTTCAATGGCAAGTACTCCAAAAAGGAGCACCTGAATTGTCGCCCCACTCGCATACCAAAAAGGGCCATTGACACCATACTCCCATGCAACATTAGAGCTTTGCAAAATAGTGGCTGCCCAAGTCCACTGTGATACAATTACACTCGCAATCAAGCCTGTCTTGATGCTCCTACCAGCTGTATTGAACCATTCTGAGGTGTGCTGAACATCAAGTAAGCTCCCACATTTGGCATACATATCCACCAATGTACTTCGATTTGCATCTCTTGGAAATAGTTTAGTACTTCCTCACAAAGCCCATAATCGGCATATCTTAAAATAAGTGTAGCCCATGAGATTGCATCTCGAGTTACCAATCTATCAAAAACTCCCTGTTCTTCTACAAGCATGTCACATTTAGCATACATGTCAACCAGAGCATTGTTGATTAATTCCTCTTGCTCCAAACCCTCTTCACTATATTTTTCGCATAGAATGAAAGAGCAAACATAACGACTAAGTATGTACAAAGTATCAAATCACACACACAACTTTTGGGTGGTTTTCACACCTCGAATGCGCAGCAATATGACATCCACCCCCTCTAATCCTGCACATCCTCCGGATGGGCCAACTACCCATGATCATTATCATCAAGTTCCACAAACAGATCAATCTCTTCATTATGCATTTCCGGTATATCAACAAGATTATCTGTCATATCATCTGTCTCTTCCATTGGAGTTTCTTCTCGTTGTTCTCTTCCAAATTCTTCCAATGTATAATCATCATCATCTCTTTTCTTGAAAATCTTGATTCTTTTTCCAGCAATAGGCACTCTAAGCACTGTCCCATCCAATTCTGTCAGCTCATATGTTGCATTATCAAAGACATGTCTGACTATGTACGGCCCAAACCATCTTTTCACCATCTTCCGAAGTGCAGTATGCCGATTTTCAAGGCTGCTATCAAAGATCAATACCCAATCTCCCTCTTCTATTGCTCTAGGCCGCAAGCGATGCCTGCTGTCAAACCTGTCCTTATTTCTTAGTCTAGCAACCTTCAACCTGTCAATAGCTAGCTGAATATCCTTTGGTCTCCTCTCCAACTGTCGAATCCGAAGAGCTAAGAGCTCCTCTCTCGTCAAATCCTCTTGCCAAGGTAAAACTGACCAAGTCAAAGCACAAGTCTCAGTCGGCATAACAGGTTTCTGACCATACATCAACTCTGCAGGCATATATCCTGTGGTAACACTATGAGTCGTACGATCAGCCCACAAAGCAAATGGTAGAAGTCTCGGCCATTCTCCAATCCGTCCTCTACATGCTTTGGCTAATTCTTTCACTATCGGCGGACACCCTCTTTCACTCTTCCCATTTCCCTCTGGATTATATGCTGTAGTTAGAGCCAACTTGATTCCTAGCTGAGAGAAAAACTCCCTAGCTTCATCTACATCCAATTCACTGCGATCCGCAGTGATCTTACCCACACAACCATACCTGTAGAAAATTTCGTCCAATAAGAACTTACACACTGCACTAGTGGTCTTCGTTCTTAAAGATCTGCCCTCAACATGATTGGTAAGATCCTCTCTAGCCAAAACAATATACCTCATCTGCCATAGACCCATAGGCATGGTAACCAAGTCAACTACCCACTTATAATGAATGCATAGCGGATAGGTCGGATGAAGCTCATCTCGATGACGCACTACGGAATACATCTGGCAGTCTCTACAAGTCTCAACAAAGTGAGAAACATTTCTATACATGCCTTTCCACCAATATTTCTCCTTGATTTTCTCATAAGTAGCCCACACTCCTCTATGACCAGCCCAAGGACTCTCATGAAACTCCCTCATCACCTGTAACCGTGTCTCTCTATCGCAGACAACCCGCAAAGGTAATCCGCCTCTTTTCTTCGGATGCTTCCAAAGAAATCCGTCCTTGAGAAAATAACCATAGGCTTTCCTTTTGATCTTCTTAAACTCTTCATCTGTCCATTCATCTCTTTTGCTTAGTGTACTAAGGTACCTGCCAATCTGCAACCAATCTCCAACATAGAGCTCTTCTATGAAAGCCACAATATCATAGACATGACAAACATGAGCAACTCGTGATCATACCAATCAATGGCAAACAATCTGTCTCTACCACAACTGAAGCTCCAATAAAGTACTCCTTGTCACATTTGAGAGCCGTAACAATCCCCAATAACTCCCTCTTGATTTGCGGATATCTCCTCTGTCTCTCGTTTAGGACTTTCACCCCAAACCGAATGGCATACCTATTTCCATCTGCATCATCTTGACCCACAGCCCAACCTATGCCAATTGGACTAGTGTCAACTGTCAATACAATAGGCCTTCCACAATTATAATCCGCTTTCCTGAGAGTAGGAGCATTTTGCAATAACTTCTTCAATTTCCGCATAGCTCTAGTGTGGCTCTCATCCCAATAGAATTTCTTTCCCTTTCGAAGCAGCTGATATAAACAATTTGCTATGTGTGCAAAATGAGGTATCCAAATCATATAAAACACACAAGCTCCAATGAGTCTCCGTACCTCTGAAGTGGTAGAACAATACTCCGCAATCTTGCCTATAGCATTCACCTTATCAGGTGAGGGTTTCCTGCCATAATATCCACACATATGTCCAACAATGATAACCTCATTCACTCCAAAAATAGATTTTTGCCCTGAAAGTGTCAAGTTCACTTCTTCTAACCTAGCCAAAATCTTCTCACATACTGAAATATGATCAGCCACAAAGGATCTGCATCCCTGCTCATTTAGACTCTCATTTTTCTCTTCTTCTGCACACCCCTTAATGGGCACATCATCCAAGAAAGGCATAGTAAGCTGAGGTATGTAATCACGAAGGACCTTATGCATGGCATTCATCATATGCGCAACAGAATTAGTGGCACCTTGAGGCAAGGTGCACATCCTGACAAGCCCAATAGGAGTTCTCTTGGTGGTTATGTCCCTGCTTTCCAAAGTCAGCTAAAACTGATCATACCCTGAATACAAATCACCTAAAGAATAGATGGCACGTCCAGTAAATGCTTCTGCAAACTCATCCACAACTGGACCTATACCAACATTCCTGATAGTAACTCTGTTCACTGGCTGCATGTCCTGAATAAATCAGAGAGTACCATTCTTCTTTGGAACTGTAAACCACCTGTTTGAGTATGGTGCAGATGAAGGCTCAAGAATTCCCATCCTGATTTTCTCATTCAATAAATCAATCAGCTTTGGCAGGTGTGTTTTAGACACTGGAATAGGTCAGAGATTCCATGGAATATGAGGAATAGTAAAAATGACCATAGGAGCAACAATATCAGGATTCACACATCCAATCTCATGCGGGAAAAAAGTAAATCCCCTTCCATGTCGCTCAAGCATCTCCTGAAAGCATTGCTTCTCTATGGGTAGCAAGAAATCACCATTTCCAATTTTCAATTTAGCAAGAGTCTGCTGAAAATTTATGACCAATATGCTCCGGATTCCTCAAAATTGGCTGTTTAGCAGCCCTTTCTATTTGTTGATCACTGTCAGGTGGAAGCGGTACAGCAACCGGCTTCACCTTCTTATCCACAGTTTTGTATTTTGTGTCAACCCTGGCTTCATTATGCTCTTCTACATTACTCAAATCTTGCTGTAAATCAGCAATTCTGCACTCCAATGGCTGAATATTCTCAGCCCTCTGCTCTATGGACTGCATAGGAACAGCCCTAAACTCTGGATGCTGAAATATTTCAGCAGTAAACTCTGTTGGCTGAAAGTTTTCAGCCCTCTGTGTCTCTGAAAGCTGATCATAACCAGCTGGAAACTCTGTTTGCTGAATTTCTTCAGCACTCAACACTCTTTGCTGAGTTACCTCAGCCTCTGACTCAATCTGTGACACAAAATCTGCAATTTCATGAAACATGTCCAGGGACTGCACTAATACATTACTGTGACAACTCTGCATATCGGTTTTCAACATATCTTCCATCTCTTCCATCATATCTGCATAAATCATACTATCATACATCCCATCTATATGCTCATCATCCTCCAAAATTCCTGCATTTTTCAAAATTTTCTCCTTCCTGCATATATACTGCCTGGCAGCTCTAGGCAACCTAGAAATCTTCTAATAGCTCATCGAATTGTTTGTTGAAATCCCAACAAAACCGGAGGAGAAAACACCGCTGCCAGGAGGCGAGAACTCCAATCTCCTCTGCTTTGTACCACCATCGTCTCGCGAAACGACGGTACCTAATGAAAACCCGAATCCCTCACAGTGGGCAAAGGTGCATCTCTGAGAGTATCCCTATTTCTAACATGGTTCACACACACAGTCATAAACTGAACTGCTCTCATACCATCTTTACTGCGAATCCGTGCATAAGCAGATCCATCATCCATGACCTTTGTTTCCATGCGCATCTCTGTGATGAATGGCTGTCCAAGAATTATAGGATAAGAGCATGAATCCTGCACAAAGAAATGGAAATCCTCTTCTACATCACCAATAGAAACCCTGACACTGGGACAAGCAGCATACAAATCACCTACAGTATTATTGGCGGCTCTCATACACCACCCATGATCTACATCCATAGGCCATCTGTTACTCTCATAAACTCCACGAACTATGAGATTAATCTCTGAACCATGATCCACCAATGCAACATAAGGCACCTGTTTCTCTCCAATCTTTACCATCGTCTCTGTAGTTGCCCTAGCCCAATGGCTCCGCAAAAAGTGACTACGCAGTATCAAGATAGGCTCATCAATTTCAGCATAATGCATAGGCTGAACCCTCTTCTCTACCTGCGGAAAAACAGAAGCATTCTCAACCATAACCTCATCCTCATCCTCATCCAACTCCCCAATCAAAACTCCCTGTGTATCAGTGGTAGACAATGCATGTCTTTTCCTCTTCAGGACCTCCTGAAACTGATCCTGAAACTCTCTTTTTGAGATGCCCAAAACCTCAGAAATAGTGAAAGTCACCTCACTCCCAAGTATCTTGTCATTAAAGATTTTCTTCATGTCTGTAGATGTCTCAATATCGGACATCAATCTAAACCCTGGCTGCTTTCTCTCTCTAGGCTCTTACCTCTTTTCTCTCTTTTGAGCATCTTCCATTTGTCGATCTGGCCCTGGTCTTGAAGACGGTCTTGTAGTAGGTGGAGTAACAAACTCACCCCCTCTAGTCTTCTTAGCTGCACTTGGATTTTCTTCATTCCTCTTATGCTTCTCCTCAACAAGTGCATCTGCTCCCTGAGACTTAGCCAAATAAGCATAAATAGAGTACCTGTCAATAGGCGAATCCCAACCTGTCTTTGATCTGATGCTAGAGCCTGCACTAGTCAAAACCGTTTGCTGAATTTTTCCCTTGTTTGCAGTCTCCATAGCATAAGTCCATAGCGCTGACTGAGTCTCTGATGCCTTCTCAATCTGGACTCCATATGCAGAAGCATCACCTCTAGCTGTCACATAAGAAGTACGCGCAGCCATATCATCCACTAACTTCTTCATTCCACCTTTACCAAAGTTGGTAGCAAGTGGAGCACCTGTTTCAGTCAACCAAATCTTACCATCTTGCCCCCAATATACCAAATTCTTCCTCCTTACATCCTGAAAAGATTCACAATCCCTGCAATGCTGATGGTCCGTACTATCGCACCAAATACATCTCCGATCTCTCCTAGGTGCACTAGGAGCACTCCTAGGTGCACTAGGAGCACTAGAAGAAGTAGTAGACGCAGTCGAAGCAAACTGCTCTTTCAACTTTTCCACCAACTCCGCTTTGACTGACTCTAGTGTCAAATCTGTTATGCCTTTGATTATGTCATCAAGAGAGGTAGGCACCGATGGAGCGGATGGTTTTGGAGCAGAAGGTGTAGGCATCGGTCGTGGAACAGGAGAAATAGGTGGAGTGGAAACAATAGGCACTGGCATAGGCCAAGAAACTGGCTGAGGAGGAGAAGAAATAACAGGGATAGAAGCAGGCATAGGAGCTGATGATAGTGTAGGTGTCATGGAACCATTCTGTAGGCGAGTCTTCCATATCCTCCTCTTGGTCAAAGTCGAGACTGCATCCTGAGCATCCTGCCAATCCGTTTTAAGACCCATAGGCTTCGTGCGATCCTCAAGAAGCTCACCCAAATCTTCCTGAAGAGCAAGATCTGCAGCTTGCAAGAAAAGCTCAACTTTTTCAACATCCAATGCTCTTTGTTCAATGGCATCAAGCTGACTATACCTCTCTTCAAATTCTCGAATCAACTCTGAAGCAGCTAGACCTTTGTTTGGCATGTAGACCCACTCTCAGAATGACCGCCAAGTAGCCATACCAAAGTCGTCAAGGAAATATTCTTCTTTCAGGGCCTTCTTAAAATCTTGCCAATGTGTATTTTGAATAAAAAGATCAGTCACTTTTGCCCTCAAAGCGGGTGTGACAAGACGAAGGAAGTACTTACTCATAAGTCCAGCTGGAACTCCGAAAAACCCCATCTTGATCTCATATGTCTTCAAATATACTGAAACATTATAGCCATCAAATAGCTTCTTCTCATTCTCAACTGCTTCAATCGCTTTAGTCACGCTGTTTGCATTCTCCTGCTCCGAATAGAGTTGCCTTTGCTGAGACAACTGCTGTTGATGCAATTGTTGCTGCTGCTGCATATACAATTGTGTCTGCTGATTTTGGAGCTGCATATACATGGACATATTCTGCAAAATCTGCTTTAGATCCTCTGTTGAAGTATCTCCCATCCTAAAATTTCTGCGACGCGTTCACGTCAGGTTCACCAGAAGATGTCGAAGGGTTTGTGAAAGCAAAGTCGCGTCTTTAGAAGACCTTGATAAATTTCTAGATAGAAGATCAGCAAAGATGCAAAGATGAAAGAATCTTTGTGTAAAGCTGTTGTCACTATGCTAACAGTGACCAGTTGAGCTAGCAGCCCTTTTCCAGTCTGTAAGAGACACAAAGCAAAACATACATAAGCTGCTGCATGGGACCAGTTAGTTTACAGCCTAGAGTGTTGGAAATAGTACACGGTCAACAGGCACAAAGCCTTTTATACTGTAGATGGAGTATTGACTGACATAATAGGACTACAATCGTCACGTTCATATCATCCAATTCAGCTCTGAATGCTTTGTAACCTCTCCATGCACCTGTACTTCAACCATTGTATAACACAGCCACTACAAGAAGCAGTTATATCACTGAAAGATTGTCAAAAATTGTTTGGCCAGATGTTGCAACTGTATTGTATACTTTTGGACACCACATGAAGAACCTGTTGCCTAATACCTATACTTCTTGAAATTAAAGTATATGTTGGAGAGGGCTTGTTGACATGCTAACCAATTATCAGTGACTAGACCAAAGCCGAGCTCGGAATTGGGCCTCCAGTTCAAACAGGTATAACATCAGCCTTTGCATTATCCTCGCATCTAAAAATATTCCCATCCATCGTCGCTGGTAGAAGACATCTTTCCCACTGACAACTAGTAGAGAGAGGCTCCGTAGGAGGTATAATCATGACAATATTCTCATTCCTCTGATCCATGCCCATAACAGTAACTATATTCCCTTCTCTGATGTACCCTTTCTTCAGCCTCATCACACGATCGTCGCTAGACAAATTACGGGTTGATAGCCAACGCAGAAAATTAGAAGGGAGCTTTCCATTTTTGCTGGTCTTCCAAATCAATTTCCTCCTCTACGTATGGTGTAACAGTTGCACCATAACCCGCTTTTACTAAGGCCCGCCAGCCTGACTGGAAATCTGATATGTAAAAATCAACTGCTTGGCGCTTTGAATAGCGCAATCCCCAAGTGAAAAAGCGATGCTTTGGCCCTGCTATATGTCACCGGAATTCCCAAAAAAAACAGAAGCGACAGTCGCTGTGGCTGAATGATTCCCCCCCCCTCGTCGACTGAGAAAAACATTCCCTCTATCTCCCTTGAATTCGCGTCGTTCCCCGTCCTCCACAGTCGATGCTTCTTTTTTTTTCTTCCATCGTTTTCGATCCTTTCTTTTGCTTTCCTTTAGGCTCCTCTTTTTTTTAGAAAAGCAGCCCAACCACTCCCAATTGAGGTTTCCCAGGTTTGCTACCAAATGTGTATACCAGAAATACAAATATGACCAGCACCACACAAACAATAACCGAATGTATATAGCTCGCAAGAAAAGTAGCTTTCAAGACTCTAGTAAGAGTGTACACGACCACTCCAAGGGAAATAAGAAAACTAGCGGCGTAAATGTCAACTCCAGTCAAAGCATTTACAACAGCAGAAACCCCCAGAAGCAGCCTAGCGGTCACAATTATGTTAGTGGCAAAGCAAAACACCAGAAAAACAATGTGCGCCGAAAAACCCCACCTCGCACACACAATCTCACAAACTGTGTGTGTTGATGGTGCCTTCCATTTGATTTCAATGGCAAGTACTCCAAAAAGGAGCACCTGAATTGTCGCCCCACTCGCATACCAAAAAGGGCCATTGACACCATACTCCCATGCAACATTAGAGCTTTGCAAAATAGTAGTTGCCCAAGTCCACTGTGATACAATGACACTTGCAATCAAGCCTGTCTTGATGCTCCTACCAACTGTATTGAACCATTTTGAGGTGTGTTGAACATCAACCAAGCTCCCACATTTGGCATACATATCCACCAATGTACTTCGATTTGCATCTCTTGGAAATAGTTTAGTACTTCCTCACCAAGCCCATAATTGGCATATCTTGAAATAAGTGTAGCCCATGAGATTGCATCTCGAGTTACCAATCTATCAAAAACTCCCTGTTCTTCTACAAGCATGTCACATTTAGCATACATGTCAACCAGAGCATTGTTGATTAATTCCTCTTGCTCCAAACCCTCTTCACTATATTTTCCGCATAGAATGAAAGAGCAAACATAACAACTAAGTATGTACAAAGTATCAAATCACACACACAACTTTTGGGTGGTTTTCACACCTCGAATGCGCAGCAATACGACATCGTTTCATCTGAACACTGACAGCAGTGTTGATCAAGTTTGTTGCGCCACTGTCCAAACTTAGCAAGGTATTGCTACACCCCGACCCACACCTATTTCATGTTTCCTTGTAGGATGTAGTGGTGAGCACCAGTGGCTCTCTCTCTCTCATCTTTGAATGGAAAAATTATTAGTGATAGCTTAAACTTTAAAGACAAAACATTAGTACTACATTCTTTTTGCTATGTGGCTATTAATAGGTTAAATGTTCGTGAGACATTGCAATTTAAAGATAGAGTTTGGCCATTAGAGGAGCTTGGATTTTCAAAAGGAACAAATGCATAACAAAAGGTACCTAATTTCAATGATTATAAAAAAGAAAATCACAACCACTCTATTTATCTTTGAGAAATGGCACCTAAATTGAAAGATAAGAGACAATGAGATCTTCTTGCATGGGTTGAGATTGAAAATATAGCCAAGCATCCTTCTAAAAAGCTAAAAGAATATACGGATAATGTTGAGGGCTAAACCTCAATTAATATGTTATCTTCAAATGAATCATTCGATAACATGTCACTTGGAAGAAAATGATTAATTTGAAAGAAAAAAAAAAGTAGGAGTGTATGGTGCATGGCAATCTTGCAAAAAGCTTATCATTTCAGGAAACACAAAAAATGGTAAGTTTTACTTTGCAATCAAATATATAGTTCTAAATAATGAAAGTAATACCTCATCTTTTACTTCTCTTATTTTTTAAACACTCTTTTCAATGGAATATTTTCCTTTGAGCAAAACAACTTGCATAGCAAACTTATGACATGATGTGTGAATATGGGATTTTAAGTTGCTAATTTTAGCATTTATAGAATCCCCTTTGGAATATGCACAATGTGGATGAGGATATTTCAAACAAAGTTTGCAATACATTTTTCAATGTCTCCAACCACTCCTTTCATTGCAGGAATTCCAGCATCTAAAGTGAACATGCACCCAACTCTACTTGATGATAAGACATGTGCTAAAATGATTTATTGCATGGCATCATATCTCATGAAAAGTACAATAGAAAAGTTTCAGCTAATCCATGGTTCGGTGTTTTAATTGGTGAGTCCAATGATATCTCCTCACATGGACATATGGTTATTTATTTATCATAACTTGAGGGTGATTGTGTTTCTAAAACAAGCTTTTATAGTATCATATGCGTGCATAATGGCATTGCAAGGTATTTGTTCGAGGCTATTATTAGTTAGCTAAAGAAATGTAGGCTAGATTTGTCTAGATTCATTGCTTTTGGGTTTGATGGATGTTCTAAAATGAATATAGGAAAGGATAATTGTGTGCAAGTCTTATTGAAAAAACATGTTAATCCACTTTTAACTTCAATTCATTGTGTTGCCCATCATATGGCCCTTGCAACATCTAGTGTAGCAAAAGAGAAGCCTTATTGCAAAAAGCTAGAAAAACTTATTAATGCTATAGCTTCACATTTTAATGTTAGCATGAAGAGATTAGGTGATGCAAGAAGGCATTTTCCATGGTGGATTCCGTGAGACCACAGTGGATTCTATGAGTTTATTCCACAGTGGATTTCGTAAGGTTTTACGGTGGATTCCGTAAAACTATTTATTTACCGAGGCTCGTACACAAGGTGGATTCCTTGTGCGAGAAGTTGATGGGGACGCCTGTCCTTTTTGGGTGTCATGTTAATTTAATGTACACGTGGGTGACTCCATAGTGGGTGATTCCGCAAATTACATATTAAAATTAATGGACGTTTATGATTTTAGAGTATACTCGTATTAAATTAAGGTTAGGATAGTGTTCCAACCTATTTATTTATTTTGTAGCTGAACATTGCTAGGTATTCACTTTTGTCGGTTTAATTTTATTATTTTCTAACAATTGTGAATGCTTTAGTTGATGTGTAGAGCAGGCCGATGGTGGCATTGGGAAGCACTAGGGGATAATGTGTATTCAAATTACCTAGAATAAATTATCATTTTGTTTGGACGCGTGTCTTATCATTAAAGGCATGGCACAAATATTTATTTAGACCTGCTTATTTATTAAAGCGCTTGATAAATATTTATTATTTTGTATGCGCATAGGCGCACGGCTTAAATTTTTCATTATTGGACATTGTATTTGGGCACAGCTCGACTATTGGGCCGCCCAACTACTTTATTCTTTATTTGGACAAAAGCAAACATAAAAGCTAAAGTATACTTATTATAAAATTGGGCTATTTTTTAGCTTTGAGATAAATAAATCTATAAATACATGCCTTGTGAAGCGCTCACACAAGGCATGGGGGGATATTATACCCAATTTATATTTTTTCCTCATGTCGTGGAAGTCTATCTTATTTCTTTTTTAGCTTAAGTAGAGGTCTTTGTTCTTGAGGACCTTCTAGTGCTTGCTATGTATACATCTAGCATCCGATTTGCACATCAATGGTATCAGAGCGAAGCTGAGATCAAGAGCTTCCAATCACTTACCATCTTATGTGAAGGCAAAGCTCGTGGAATGAACCGGATCTTAAGTCAGTCTCGTGACGATCCGTCAATACGAGCGTGTTCCTAGCAGTGAAGAACCCTCTGTTGTGCCGTTGGATCGCGAAGGACCACTCTTTGTTGAGGTAGGACCACTGGAGAAGCTTCTTCATCATCATATTTTTTTTCTTAGATTTGAGAAGAGACATAAGTCAATTCAAGTTTATAAAGCTTAATAAGATTTATAATAAAACTTAAGTCCCTAAATCTTATCATGAGCGGCGGTAGCATGTACTTGCAGGTGCCAAATATGCCGTGAACGTCCTCTTATCTTGGATGATTTCAAAAAAAATTGTTAAGTTTTTTTAATAAAGCCTAAGGCTTTGAAAGCTTACTAAAGCTTAAAGATTCTATCTTCAAATTTCCCTCTAGCAAGCATTCACACCAAGTTCTTATCCAAATCAACCTCGAACTAGTTTTACAACTCTCTGCAAGCCCTTGTTCGTACTTGCACTCTGACAAAGACAGTTTCCAACAAGAAAATTGATACACATTTGGGCCATACAAAAGAGTTTCAGTAATGTGTACAATGCTCATCTAAATGAAGGCAAAGCATACTTGAATCCATATGACTGATACATAAAATAAATACAAGATTGCGTAATGAAAGCAACAGTCCAATCCACTTGGAAGAAGGATTTCATCAATTTCCATATGCACAAAAAGAAGAAACTTCGCAAAAAAAAAGCCAAAAAAAAAAGAGAAGCGAGCCTTGTAAACCCAACTTTGAGCTACACTCATCCCATTAACAAGATTTCGAGTGTGTGAGATTGTTTGAAATTTTGTAGGATGACCGATAAAAATATGGAAGATTTTATGCCCGAAGGTGATTTACCGGAACCAACGATGGAGCAAAAATTGGACCTAATTATGATGCAGCTTCGAGAGAAACAAAGAGCACGTCAAACTTTGCAAGCTCAACTGGCCACTCTTCAACGAACAAGATGGACCGCAACCCGAAGATGTTATACGACGTACAATTGATGCGATACTTGAAGCATAATCTATCAGGAAAGAAGCCAAGATAAGTAACATAAATTTCAAATTTCATACTTCTAATGGGTTACGTGACGGAAAGACTATTCTCGCTTTTATCTAGTCAGCTTGATAATTATTTCCATGAAAAATAGTATGTCGAAAAAGACAAACTGAAGTGTGTCATTAACCATTTACTGGATAATGCATCGCTATGGTGGACTATTGTCCGCAAAAGTATTGATTGTCCTACTACTTGGCAGGCTTTTCAAAAGAAACTTTTGTAGAATTTTCTTCCACCTCAATTCCTTGAAAAAGCAATCAAACAATGGGATCTCCTGCAACAAAGAGATAGCGAGCCTATTTCACAATATACCGAGTATTTTTGGAATGCCTTATTGCAACTTGGAATGCTCAAAGATGAACTTGAGGCAATCCACAAGCGCAAGTTTATGTCTAGTCTACTTGGTCACTTTTATGCAGATGTGAACATGTTCAAGCCAACGACCCTCGAGGATGTGATTTCTTTGGCTCATGATGCTGAAGACAAAATTCGAGGACGAGAGAAGCGACCACAACAATTTCCAACTAATGGTAACTTCGATACAAAGTAATTCAATTCTACCTTTCGACGATTCAATCAAAATCGCTTTGTTCCATCTTCTTTTCGTAAATCTTGGACACGACCCCTTGCTTTACCATCAAACAAAAATCCAAATCCTAAGCCATCTTTCAAGCCAAATCCCAACATACCTAAACTCCCAGCCATTACCAATAATGTTTCGAAAGCCAAATCCATAGTCTGCTACAAGTGCCATCAACTTGGATATCTGGCAGTGAATTGCCAATCTAAAAAGTCATTTGTTCACATCAACTACTTGGGAGCGATTGAATATGAAGACCACGAAAAAAATGCTCAATTTCACGAAAGAGGATGACGATATGGGTACTACTTGAGATACTTTACTAAGTATGCCAAATCCTCATTCTTTATTAACGATGAAATATCTTGTGCATGGTAAAGAAAAGAATATTTTACATGATTTTATTTCTGAAAAATTGGTCAAAGAATTGAATTTACATACTGTTTCAACTCATTATCACTTCAAGGCTGCATTCTTTGGGTACTAGATACAATGGATTACAATAAGTTCATGGCTTAGAAATTAAAATTGGTGATTATGTTAAGCGTAGAAATTTCTTAGTTGAGCCTTTGCAATCTAGTGACATTATTTTAGGCGTCATAAATATAATCCCGATATAGATTATTCCACGGATTCAATGATGATTCATTCTAATGGGAAATAAATCACATTACATGGTATGCATACCTTAGATACTTTTTGATTATATAGTCACACCCAAGCTAAACGTGCATTAAGAAAAGGTAGAAAATCCTACTTAATATGGGTGAATGAAATTGAAGCTAAGGAAAATCAGATGCATCCTAGGCACACACAATTTCTTTCACAATTTAAATATTATTTTGCTGCCCTACACATCCTGAAGATCATAAAATAGACTTAATTCTAGGTTCTCAACCACCATGTAAAGCACCTTATCAACATAATCAGATTGAACAAAAAGAAATTCAAACCTAAGTTGAAGAATTGTTAAATCGAGGACTCATTAGGCCCAGTAATTCTCCTTTGGGTGCGCCTGTCCTATTAGTTTTAAAAAAAAATAACACCTATAGGATGTGCATTGATTATCGTGCCTTAAACAAGATTACTGTCAAGAATAGATATCTGATCCCTAGGGTAGATGACCTCATGGATAAACTCCAAGGGGCAATGATATTTAGCAAGATATACCTTAAATCTGGATACCATCAAGTATGATTGGACACATCTAATATTTTCAAACCTACATTTAGAACACAATTTGGACATTATGAATTCCTTGTTATGCCTTTTGGTCTAACTAATGCACCAGCCACATTCAACTGTATGATGAATCAGATATTTTTGAAGCATCGGCATTGTGTCATTGTTTTCTTTGATGACATATTGGTTTTCAGTAAGAATGAGAATGAGCATTATGAGCATTTATCCTTGGTTTTCAAATTATTGAAAGAGAATCAATTATATGCTAAGCCTAAAAAGAGGGAATTCTTCCAAACCCACGTTGAATGCTTAGGATATACTGTTTCATCTAATAGTGTTAAAGTTGATCCTAAAAAAATAGAAGCAATTTTGAATTGGTTGATACCTAAAAATGTGCATGAACTATGTTCTTTCTTAAGTATTGCCAGCTTTTACAGAAAATTTGTGAGAAATTTTTCATTGTTTGCATTTCCTTTTACAAAATGACTAAAGAAAGGTATTGTGTATCATTGGTTTGATAATCAATAAGTCTTTTGATTTATTAAAACATGCCTTAACACATGTCCCTGTATTGCAATTACGTGACTTTAATAGACCATTCTTCCTAGTAGTCACTGATGCTAGTGGATCTGGAATAGGAGCTGTCCTTATGCAATATTCACATCCCATAGCCTACTCTAGCTGCAAACTTAAACCATTTGAACTCAAGTATTGCAGCTATGATAAGGATTGCTAGTTGTAGTATAAGCTTTACGTCAATGGAAACATTATTTAATGGGATCTGAATTCATGATCAAAACTGACCAACAAAGTATCAAACATCTCCTTAGTCAGCCACAAATTTCTAACCGTCATATTAAATGGGATGCTTTTATTCAAAGTTTTCATCCACTTATCCAATATCAACTTGGAAAAGAGAATGTTGTTGCCGATGCCTTAAGTAGAAGATCAAGTATCCATAATATCTCTATTATATCTTTTGACTCCCTTATCCCTATGAAACATACTTATGATCAAGACCCGAGTTTTTAAGCTAATTGGAATAAATTAGTTGCAAATAACTAGATTCCAATAGAGTCATTGTCTTATTATGATGATCAAATTGTCCTCACAACTCCATGCAAAAATATCATGAAACTCTTGGATAAGTGACACATAGTCCTCCCTTTTTTCCACACTAAGCATGGAACCTAATTTAATTGGATGCAGATCATTTGGCGCACCAAGATCCAACTCAACTACATCCATGCCTCTTATTCGATCTTGAGGCTCTTTTGGTTCATTCAGAATTATTTGATAGATGTCCTTTGTAGTGGACCCTTCTTTTGATTCATCACTTGATGACCTCTCACTAGCAGATACATCTTCTAATGTCTCTAATTCTGTAGAGGATAGAGGGGCTCTCTCACTTTGAGGAGACTCAAGGTATGCATCTACTACCACACGATTTTTTATGAGAAAAGCTTGTGTGTAACTGTTCCATTTCGATCATTTGTGTTGCATGAAATTTATTTTTCCCCATATCAAGGCCATAGAGGTATTATTTCTACTTTTTGTACATTCGTTAAAGATTTTTACTCACCACAAATGGAATCTGATGTTTCTAACTTTGTATTTGAGTGTTTAATTTTTCAAAGAATTAAGCGACACCATGGTAAGCAGTATGGTTTATTAATGCTTTTACCAATTCTAGAAAGACCATGGGAACATATTTCCATGGATTTTATAACTGGTTTGCCTAACACCTAAGCCAATCATGATATGATTTGGACTATTGTAGATCGATTTAGCAAACAAGTGTATTTCATTCCATGCAAAAAAACATTAACTACATCTCAAGCTGCTCAATTGTTTTTGAAAACTGTTTTTACTAACCATGGTTTGTCAAAAGTTATTATTTTTAACCGTGATTCTAGACTCTGCAATAATTTTTGGACTACTTGATTTGCTAATTTAGGTACAAAGATTGATTTCTCATCTGTATTTCATCTTGAAACAAATGGGCAAACAGAAGCTACTAACAATACAATTTTAGATCTTTTGCATGCATAGACAATATTTTCAAAACCACAAACATGGAATACACACTTGCATTTACTTTAGTTTGCATAAAATACCACACCACATACAACTACATAGAAAGCACCTTTTGAAATCGTTTATGAAAATAGATTGCCTACACCTATTACATCATGGTCAAACAAAGTTAAAGCTGAGCTGATGATATTGCCAATATGCATGCTAGAATTTTTGCTGAAGTCAAAGACATGATTGCGAAAGCGAAGCAATCATATACTAAACAAGCTAACAAGAAAAGAAAAGCTACGAGTTTCAAAGTTGATGATTATGTTTAGTTACACATTGAAAAGAGAAGATTACAAAGTGTCAAGAAACACCCTGTTGTTAACTTAGCCCGTAGACTTTTTGGACCTTTCAAAATCATCCATAAAATCAATGACAATGCATTTAAATTAGAATTACCCCAACACAGGCAAATCCACAATACATAAAATCATTCCACAGTGGATTCCGTGAGACCACAGTGGATTCTATGAGTTTTTATTCCATGGTGGATTAAGTGAGGTTTTACAAGTATGATTTAAAACATAACATTAATGGAGAAGACTTTAACAGAGCCTTAGAATTTCAAGTTACTTTTGCCAAGTCAGTAGTAAATAGCTTGAATTCTCGATTTCAAGATAATTCTATACTTAACAGTTTAAAAATACTTGTGCCTACATAACATCCAATATATGAGAAGGTCGCAAATTTGTGACGCACATAGCGATGCCAATAGCGACGCGAGCAGTAAATGTGCGATGCAAATAGCGACAGTAATAGGGATTTTTTTTTTTGTGGCAAGCGCTTGCAAACAAAAAGAATGTATACTGAAATCATAAAACTGATACATGAAATAAATACATGATCGCATAAAATGCGATTGGTACAATCATGAAAGGATATCACTAATACATAGAAAATGTCTACATAGATCAAGCAACTAAAAACTAAAGGTGTGTGAGCTCCAAGATCCAAGGGCAAGCTACAAATCCTCGTCCCCCGAAAGCTCGTCCCGTCGCAAAGGAGCATCGAACGGATTCTGCAGAAAAAGAAACAACAGATCAATCCACCATACAATAATGCATTCAAATATCTCATGGTAACTACGGACAAGAAAGATGAGTGACTTACAGGGCCGCCGCGTCTATACAATCGGTCGATCAATGCATTGAGACCGTGCCTCTCTGCATATCGAGTCTCAAGGCCTTGCAGATCGGAATTTGTAATGGAGTGCTGCAAAGAAAACAAAATGCTAACTGTTAGAAACATGATTGTCAGTACAAAGAATATTTCAAAAAAACAAACAAGCAAAACAAAAGAGAAACTTACAAAGTCCTCCAAATATGTCTTATGGCCGCCACTCCCAAGATGATGGACCACTCCGGCCTCGAGTCGTGCCCTCGCCACCTCCCGCTCTGCTGACTCCAACGTCCTGGCGAATCTGTAGCCTCCTCCCTCAGTCGGCGCCAGTCGTCTGCATCTAACCACTTGGGCTTTGCAGCCCCACTCTTGATTGCCTTGCGTGCGTCGGATCGTCTATGTGACATGTATGCACGCATGCAATCCATCATCCAGCCCGTAAAGAATCTATCTACTGCAGCTGGCACCGAAAACTCCTTGTGCAAGGATGCTACTATGTAGTCATTGCTCCCCTCCGGTATGTTCTTCCAATGATCCAGGACGTTGTGCCAAAAAACTTGTCGGCACAACTCTCTCATGCGAGCCATCACCCTCCTCCCCTCATCATTCATGATGATGGCTCCTGACCTACTATCAACCAGGTATCCATAACCCCTAGGAGTCTGCCTAAGATGGGTCCTCTCCCATCTCCGTCCACGCTCATGGGCATATCCAGGAGACCCCTCTACATCCGGTGTACCGACGGGGGTAACCTCTCTCGGAGTGGCACTCAAAGGGGTGCTACCAAAGGGGGTGCCACCAAAAGGGATGCCACCTGCTGACGGCTGCGCAAAAGCCGGAGTAACTGGAGTAGACATCCCCACAGGTGTGACAAATCCTGGAGGTGACGCAGCTCCAGCTGAATGATGAGACGGAGACACCACATCCGTGTCTCCACAGCAGCATCCCCGTGATCTCGATGCAGTCCCTCCCTCTGGCCCAAGTCGTGAGCGTCGAGATCGTTTGCTCGAAGCTAAAGCATCTGATCGCGCTGAAGCAGATCTAGCAGAGTGCCCTAACGAAGAACGAGACAGCTCTTGGTCTGCCATCTCTCTGAATCTCACGGGCTGGTTTGGAGACATGCGTGCCATCATGTCCTGAAACTCCTCATCGCTCATCCCTCGACTCATCCTAAAAATGTCACCTGCACAGATAAAAAATGGTATTAGAATAATCAATTTAAACTATACAAAGCATAGTAATATAAATCATTTTTGAAAAATCCCTCTTAAAATGCATATCTTATGTACCTTTATGGAAAATCTAAATAACAAATTGAGTAATACAATTCTCCAAGAATGAAGTATCCTATGGTCCCATGTTAATCTCCTGACACAACTCTGCATACACTAGAAGGTCGATAGACATGTCAACACAAAAGAAAGAGTCTGCCTCGTTCTCAAAAAATTCTTGGACTCCTGTATTTCCATCATTGTTAGCCAATGCAGGTTTCCAAGCTTGCGGTGGCCTCCACCCCTTGTAATATCGACCCCTCTATTTACATATTAACTTCATCTATGCTAAGAACATCGCTTTGATCATATACTCTCGCACTTCGAGGAGTTGAAGGTATAACATACCACCATCGAGGTTGTCGAGGGTTTGGATAGAAGATTACCTGTTCATAAACACGTACAAAGCGAGTTTAAACCATTGTGACATAAACCATATCGTATTACAATTAGCAAGCAAATGACTCTATGCATCCGTTCACAATGGGCCGGCAACACAAAGGTGTCGCGCAAATCCATCCATTTTTTTTCGAAATCTATTTCGAGAAATCTAGATGGACCTCGTCGAACTGTTGCTCCAGCTCCTCCAAGTACCACTTTGAACCACTGCACATCGAATAGTATCATGGAGAAGCTACAGTAATCCACCGTAATAATACTTTGCAAGTTCCCAAAATACTCCATCTCATCCACAACCGTGTTCGCATCCGTTGCTCGTCGACGGTTCTCTTGCTCAAACCTTGCCATGACACCACAGTCCATTGTGGAGCGCATTTTGTCAATACGCTCCACGCGAAAATGCCGTCCGCGCGACCACGTTGCACTATATATTTTGTACTATACATTGAAACACTCAAATTAGATGTCGCATATAAAATTTAGATACGACATATTCTAAACCCCTCATCACCTTTGGACTACATCCCCTCGAGAACTCCCACTCCTCCATTGAGACCTCTATCCCTTCGCTGGATGCTGCGGTCAAGGCTCCATGCAACCATCGTGTTGACATAAACCGCGGCATCTCCTCCATGCCTTTGGGATATCGAATCGGTTGATGAAGCGTACTGCGTCGGAATTCAGCTTGCGCTTCCTCTCGATCTTGCCTTGCAATCTGGTACTTGGTGAGCCACGTCTCCATGGAGGCATGGTGCAACATACAAAAGCGATTCACCTTCTCTTCCATTGAGGTATCCATTCTTTTTTCTACCCCATTTCCAACCACCACATCTCCATTCAGTCTATCATCGTCCTTCAACGTCCATAGCATTTCATTGTCTGGTTCCACCGTTGGTAGCCATTGTGAGATATGCACTAACGCCTCTGACACCAATCAACCTTCCGCCATGCTACCTTCTAAGCGAGCTCGTTGTCGCACAAAGCCTTTCAGGGTTTTCATGAAGTGCTCCAGGAAGAACATCCATCCCGTATGGACAGGTCCAGCAATCTCCACTTCGTCCACAAGATGCACAAGAAGGTGAACTTGTATCCTGAGCATGCTAGTGGGCAGGTATTTCTCAAAGAGATAGACAGTCTCCACTGCTCCTCGCCTCGCGGACTCAATAGAGGGCGTCTTAATCTCTTTCTGTGAGATCTATTGCACCAAAGTTGACAACTTGTAAATGGCCTCGCGAATTTCTGAAGTAAGGCATCCTACGATCGCGATCGGTAGGACAAATTGCCACAAATGAGAAAGCATTATGAATAATGGCTACTTTTCAAATTGCAAAATGCCCACGCAAATTACAATCCATTCTGTTCACAAACCTGACATATCTTATGCCAATCATGGGATTTTAGCCCCAACAATTGGTCATCTTTAGAAAATGCGGACCTGAGAGAACGCATCATACCCGTCGGAGTGCGGATAGACTTGATTACTTGCTTCACAATGCGCTCTTCTTTGGTGGACAAAACCCAAGGAGCGCGAGGAAGCTGCACTCCCCCTTCAGCACTCGACTGCGGCCAAAGCGCCTCCATCTTACCTACCTCCTTCAAATCCATTCGTGACCCTATAGTGTCTCTCTTTTCTGTGATGTGGTCCCATAGCAAGCTGCCCACATTCTTGAAAATATGCAAAGGATCCAACAAGTGGTTGACCTGTAAGTGGATCCAATATGGCAACTCGTAGAAAACTGAGAACCGTCGCATTCCATTTGGATGTGATTCCGGGTTTACCATTTTCAGCTCATACCAGCTTGCAGCGTTCATACGTGTTGGAGGTCATCCAAGAAAACCTTCCCTGAGTTCATGATCCTCCGGCAGGAAAGCGGCGTGTCCTTGATATACCATCTTCTTCATGGTGACCTTCGGGAGTCTAACTGTGGCCCACACAATGGACATGTATGATAACCTGAGGTAACTAGACCTGTAAGGTGAGCCAGGACCTAGTGAATACTTGATTGAATGAAATAAAATATAGATATTACCAGCGAGAACAGAGGTCTGCTCACCTGAGCACTCTCCCAATCCTGGAAAGTCATGCATCGTCCACATGAGAATGGCTCGAATGTTGGCTGACCGCCGACCATTGCGCCTGCTCATATCTTGCACAGTGACCCCCTCCTCCCACAAAATCTTAAGCTCATCGACTAATGGACGAAGATACACATCCATATTTTTTACTTTGTAGCGGTCCGGAACGAGTAAGCTAAGGATGAGATATCCTTTCTTCGTAGAAAGCCATGGAGGGATGTTGTAGTTGACAAGCACTATAGGCCACACACTGTAAGAAGTCGAGCGCAGACCGAATGGGTTCACACCATCCATGGCGAGACCGAGCCGAAGATTCCTTGGCTCTCGCGCAAAGCCTGGGAAGGTAGAGTCAATGTTGCTCCATGTGCGCGAATCAGTTGATATTCGTTGAACTCCATCCGTGGACCTCTTCTGCCCATACCACGTTGTCAAGCTTGCCATGATAGACGTGTAAAACATGTGGTTTATGCGGGGGATGAGCAGAAACTGTCTGAGAACTTTTTGAGGGATAGTTTGTCCTTGCAAGTCCTATCGATACCTGTGAGCACCACACTTTGGACATGTCTCCATAGTCTCGTATTCATCTCGAAACAATATGCAGTCGTTGATACATGCATGGATGTTATTGTAGTCCATGCCAAGCTTCCGTAAAACATATCGTGCATCATCACGAGACTCAGGCATGGTATTTGCAGGTGGTAATATATGATATTTCAATAACCTGAAAAAAATCATAAAACACCTTGAAAAAGCACAAATGTTTGCAATAATACTGTTTTTTAAAAAAATCAATGAAGCCTTTGTGCAAGGTACCTGAATAACTCGGTCACACTCGTATCGCTCCAACCGTATTTTGCTTGCACACTTAAGAGTGCAAGCAATGTCTTCAACCGAGATACTCGGTATCCATCATATAATGGTATGGATGCTTCCTCTCTAAGCGGGTCAAATGTCTCAACATCCATGGGAATCAATGCATCCATCATTGCCTCCATCTCAGGCTCCAAGATTGTAGGTAGGTCGGGAAGGTTGTCTGTCTCCTTTGGCATTGACGGTATAGATGGGCCTTGCTAGTGGTGGATTGGCTTTTGCAATCCATCCATTGCACGTCCACGAACTCTTCTAATTGGCCGCAAAGGGTGCACTCCCCTTTGGGTCGAGACATCACCCCCCTGGATAGAAAATTTGCCAACAAGACCCAATCTTATTGTGTATGGTTTTCAATTAGCTTGCGAGTACAATGCATGATTAATATTAACTTCAAATTACCGTTTGCTGAAAATCCGCAATCACCTGATCAATGATCTCAGATTGAAACTCGCCAAATCGTCGTACGTGTTATATAGACAATCGGCGTTTTCGTCTAATTGCCAACTTGCATTGAGAGCAAGGACATGGGACACGCTGATTAAGATACGTCTCGCGATCTTGAACAATAAGACCTTCTTCGTTTTCCATCTTATCTACATTACAGCAAACGAGGCTTAAATGGATAGCTTTATGGAGATGTACGTCAAGTTGCAAGTTGACCATAAATCTTGCATTGTACATAGTAGTTGAGAGATTTATTGATGTTATATCTCGGCCTTGTATTATGCTCAAGGATTTGTTTGTCCCGGTAGATAATTATTCGTTAGTGTAAAAATTTGCACTAGAGGGCTTTGAGTATAAGTAATCCATTTATGAGTATCATTGAGGATCTCTTAGTCTAATAATAAATCAGTCTCCTAAACAAGCAAAAAAGAAAGTGATTCAAACATTAAACAAGCAAAAGGGAGAGGGAGAGAGAGAATGCACTCTCCCTCCCTCTCCCTCTCCCTCTCTTTCTCTTTCTTTCCCTCTCTCATTTCCTTCCCCTCCCTCTCCCTCTGCCTCTCTTTCTCTCCCTCTCTTTCTCTCTCATTTCTTAAACAAGCAAAAAATAAAGTGATTTAAACATTAAACAAGAAAAAGGGAGAGGGAGAGAGAGAATGCACTCTCCCTCCCTCTCCCTCTCTTTCTCTTTCTCTCCCTCTCTCATTTCCTCCCCCTCCCTCTCCCTCTCCCTCTCTTTCTCTTTCTCTTTCTCTCCCTCTCCCTCTCCCTCTCTCTTCCTCTCCCTCTCCCTCTCTTTCTCTCTTTCTCTCTTACTCTCTCATTTCCTCTCCTAAACAAGCAAAAAAGAAAGTGATTTAAATATTAAAAAAGCAAAAGGGAGAGGGAGAGAGAGAATGCACTCTCCCTCTCTTTCTCTTTCTCTCCCTCTCTCATTTCCTCCCCCTCCCTCTCCCTCTCTTTCTCTTTCTCTCTCTCTCCCTCTCCCTCTCCCTCTCTTTCTCTCTCATTTCTTCTCCTAAACAAGCAAAAGAGAAAGTGATTTAAACCTTAAACAAGCAAAAGAACGAGAGAGGGAGACTCACCGATGAGATATGGCGAGCGTGGGGCGGCTCCTCTTTGCGATGAAGGCTCCTCCTCTCCTTCGCGAACAACGGCGGCGGCGGCGGTGGCGGCAAGTCTTCTTCCTCTCCTTCTCTCACGACGGTCGCTCTCTCCCTCGCTCTCGCTCTCAAAACTCACAAGCTGCAAATGCGAAATGAAAACCGCACTCGGTTTCGGCCGCTTTTTTGCGACGCAAATAGTGACGCAAGTAGCGACGCTATTAGCGACGCCGCTATCCGCCGAGTAGCTCAAATCCTTGTAGTGAATGGTAGAACTTGATAAGTTTAAGAAAGAATTTAGAAATTTTAAGCATCAAGCTTCTAGATATTGGATACGATTCACATTGCTAGAGGTAGCTTCAGCACTTGCTTGCAATACTATGTGGAGGGATGATTATCTTTTGAGTAGAAATCTTTCACTTTTGTTTTTGGATCACGCTTGCTTTTAGTAAAACGTGTTTAACTTTTTTTAAAATTATTGTTTTATAGTTTTGGTTGTATTTCATTTTGTTCTCTTTCAAGTTAGTTCTGTTTTAGCCTTTTTGTATCATGACTACTTTTAATAAAATGTTCTTGACATTTTGAGAAAAAAAATTGCTTTTAAATTTTCTTGTATTTTATTACGTTCTCTTTCGGGTTAGTTTTGTTTTTTCCTTTTTGTTTCTTCTATGCTTTAACTTCTTCTCTTTTGGGTTTTTATTTTATACTTTTTCTTTATCTTTGTACTTATGAGGGATATACTTCTGGGAGGCCATAGACCCACTAATAGACATAGAAACCACTCGTATACATTTGGTTTTTTACTATTAAAAGTTTAGATAAGTAATGTAGATCAAGTTGCACAATGATAGTAAGGGCTTTCATTTCTAAGGTGTAAGAGATAAGTAATTGAACAAATTCAAGAGAAAACTTTGAGTATAGATCCTTTTAAATACTAGGAAAAATGTGATTATCCTTTCATTTTAGATTAAAAAGGGAACTGGTCCGATTCAATTTGCAAGGTCAAGGGAATTGGGCCGGTTCAATTTGGAATGTAAAAGTTTTGGATGGTTGAAATTTTATAGAACCGCCATAGACTAAGACGAGAAGGATCTATCTCAAGTTCACAAATTATTTTTTCCAGAAACACTTCCTCAAGTTTCGAGGTTGTAGATATTTGCCTGGTAGATTTGGACCAGTCGAGCTGCCAAAGTCTATATGGGCCTTCTGATAGGACATTGTTTCCCTTTTTTTTGTTTTCCTTTTGAAAAGCATTTGGGTAAATTTGTAGCGATTTTAAACTTAGGACCTTGGAATCAAATGTAGGTACGGTGGCAAGAACGTCATCCGATATGCACGGTGCCAAACCCTTCAGGTGCCAAACCCTTCAGTGCAGGACAACAGCAAGGATCGATGAGCATCAAATGAAATCCTTTCGGTCGCATACGGTGATCAGTGCGGGCCGATACGACAAAGCAGCCGGCGCGCGAGATGCATGGACATCGGCAATATTGTATTGAGGCAAGCCCTTCGATGCATACATATTGCAGATAGCTAGGAGGGAGATTATAAAATCACAGCAAGAACGCTTAACGGACCACCTGCAGCGCGCGCCAGCAGGCCGGCACATAATACAGGAGGTGGGTTTATCTAGATCACGGGGGTCTGTAGGATGGCACGTTTAATGCAGGCGATAACGATGGTGATAATCACAGTGAGCGTTGCAGGCAACGCGATCGACCGAACTGATCATGGGGCGGAGGCAGCTTCTGGGGTGCAGTGCTCGAATCCGGCTGACTTCCAGGGTGTAGCATTCACGGACTGCCTGGCGGCGTTGCCACAGGTGGGCTAATTTGATAATTACTGTAGGGGTTGGATCAATGGCTGGTAAATAATTAGAGCTGCGGCATATGCGTATTTATAGTCCCGACGTAGAACTTCAAGCTCTGCTCGACGTTTTCTGGTGGCCAGGACCTGCTTGCCAACGGGCAGACTATGCTGGGGGGCCTGCCCGGGGAGTTGAATAGTTTCCAAGTCGGCCGCCACGGCTCATGCGCCCTCCTGATAACGAACCTCTCGGGCGTCCATGTCACTTACCAGAACAGCAACATTCGCGACTCCTTTCTCAACGTCATCTATACATGTGCCAATTATGGCGCCGGAGGCAGCATCCAGGACGTCAACTTGGCTGTCACATTCTCTGTCGAGGCTACATAGCAAGAAATTCTTCTTGGATGGAAACTACAATTCATGTCGGTATTGGCCATTCAGAAAGGGTAATTATAAATCGAGATGTACATGCATACTAGTGTTAATGCGTCACAAAAAAAGCCATTGGCTTGACAATGTCGTTGGATTTATCTTCAAAATCTCGAGGTTTTAGTTTTTGGCACTAAACGGATGTTTTTCCACATCTTTTCTTCCAGGTTTCTGTGTGTAGTTCTGCCATCGTCCTCCATCTCCTTCTTGTTCTTCCCCTCCCCCCCTGAAGGACTAGGCTTAACCTCAATGGGTTTTGGGAGGGAAATAGCTGGTTTTATAACTAAAATGCTTTAAAAATAGCCTCAAGACGGACTTCAATTTCAACCGGTTTTTTGAGAATCTTGCTTGGAAAAAATACACTAAAGGATGGTTTTCTGTGAGCACTGCTTCCCCCCGTTTGCTCGACACTTAATGGTGAAGTCTTTGCATTACAAACCTGTGATAGATGTGTGTAGTATATCTCAACATAGATGTGGCCAATGTTGTGCTTATATGCATGAATACATGTCCATGTATGGCTTTGCTTGTTGGATGTCTACATTGAATAATTAATGCATCTAGGTGCATGCACATCCCATATGCGTATGTGCTTCAGAGACACTTTTTGTCAATCTCATTTTGGATAGATTCTTTTCAAACATACACACACACACAAGGTCTTTGCATATACATAATGATACACAAAAATGAATTATATAATCTATTTATGGATATATGTCTCCTACCTCAACTTCACTCCACTGCTTTCACACAAGCATATTTGCATTAGTACATATGGACTTTCTAATATGAGTTAGAGAAGACCTTTTGTTCAACGTTCAATGATATTGTATTTTGTCTCCCTATTATAAGGCAATCTCTTTTCTCTATCCCTTTTCAAAGAGAGAGAAATATGAGACTAGCATCTAGACTATGTAGGATCAGTTTTGTGTACTTGATGAATAGTTTCCTAGGCCAATCAAATTGAAAATGTGAAAAATCATTGCACTACAAACCACATATTGTGTACTCATCAAGGTTTATCACAAATTTTCAAAGAAGTATTAATTTTCGAGTAAGTATGCACTCTCTCCCCATCACTCCTCCTCTTGAAGTCTCATTAATTATGGGCCCATTCTCTTCATCAAGTTTATATTTTCTCAACTCTTGTGAGTTTTAGAAATCCCATAGGAATCCTCATACAACCTTTGAAGCTACAACATAATGCTTCTAAGAATTGCCCTCGATCTACAGATGAGACAATGACAAATGATTAGTCACAGAAAGAGGGAATGGGTAACTTTCATGTCATAAGAAAGACATGATCTTGGAAAGCCTTAGCGGTAAAAGGTTTTAGGCTTTAGTATAGCATACGGTCAATATTGTGATGCTAGATTTTGATGCCCTTAAAATTATTTTTGATTCATAAATATGTGCCTCGCTATGCATTGTGATGCTAGGAATGTATAAGTTTCATGTCATAAAAGAAAGCCAATATCTTGGAAAGTCTTAGCCATAAAAGGATCTAAGCTTTACTACAACATATGGTTCATATTGCGATCCTAGATTATTGTGCAATTTACAAAAACTTTGACTCATTGATATGGGCCTTGGTATACATTGTGATGCTAGAATAAAAGACAACCCAAGCAAACTACCTAGGAAGAATGAACTCCACAATGCCCAATCCCTATTGATGCCTAGTATCGTGGTGTTCATTCTTCCTAGCAAGCAAGTGGGTCTACTTACAACAATCCAAGACCAATGTGACATGGATACTCAAGAAATATTAGCACCAAAATGCAATGGGTCCCTAAGGCCTTATGTGTATCCAAGGTTACTACATTAAGAATAGATGGAGTTGGCTATTTAATCTTGAATAACCATCTAATCCCTCTAAAATTTTAAATTCATCCTTGCTAGCAACTCAAAAATTGTCATGCCATCAACAATCACCCCAATAAAAAATGCTAACTTAGGTGAGAAACTCTAAAGGAATAAGATATGCACAAATTGAGCCTATGACTTTTAATTTTTAAAAAAACTTGTAGTACTTGCAACAAATGACTTGAAATAGCCTACTATTCCTAAACAAAATCAGGTACTTCAACCATAAGTGCCAACCATTAAGAAATCATCCTAACAATAACCTCTAGTTAGACCCCCAAAAATGTAGGAAAAGGGCACCACTTCAACTAGTTATAGTTGTTGCCACAATACCAATCATTAACTCAGAAAATATGAAGAAGACCTATGAGGAACCAAAAAATACAATCAGTTTTGCCTTCTTAGTGGGATTTAGGATTGTAACAATGTATGTACATGGCTGGGAAAATAATAAGCTTGAGATAGCACAACTCAAAGAGTATTGAAAGGTATCAATAGAGAAGATTTACAAGACTAAGTATGCCTAAAAGTGAATAGGCATATAGGCATGGCTAGGGGAAAATAGTGCCTTGGTGATGGCTCGAAGTGTGTCCATACACATCAATATTCAAATATAGTAACATTCTCTTCTCATATTTTAATAAGCACTCCTTTTGGGAGCTAGAGTTCACCAAATGGCAAGGCCTAATGGCTACTCCATTTCGAACGATGCTTGTTGAGAACCACAAGCAACCAAAACCAAAGAAGATAGCAATTGCTAATAGAAACTAAGTTTGAGTCAATGATCCAAAATCAAAACCTCAGCCAGTATTACATATGCATAACCATCAAGTATGTGTTATTAAACTTAACCACCTTTAGATATCTACCCATCATATATGAGACTCGATCTTAGAACTAGTTGCAAACATGGATGGTGATATAGGTGAGACTATTATCACATGCCTCAAATGGCTTGACAATACATTCACTATGTTTGCTAGTAGCTTTGACAAAATCGATTTAGGTCTTGTAGATAGCAATAGATTTGATGCAATTTAAACCCTTTTGTGTTCCTAGAGAGATTACAAATCCACATTTACTGAGCATGTCACCATAGCCATAGGAGCTGATAGTAGCAACATGTGTTTTAAGAAGAGAAGCTCTATGTTGCCACTTAATCAACTCCATTAAAGCTAGAAATTGAGACACCCTTGATGCTCTTTACGGTTTTTGTATGTACAGATCAATACGTGGATTTAACAGGCTAAGTTTCCCTATTCTAAGGTCGCCAATGAGAGCTGAACTTTGAAGTGATTTTAAGAATGTAAAAGTGGTGTGGGAGGCATAAAAGAGCAAGATCTCATGGAAAATGAATCGAGTCTGGATGAAGGAGCTTGAGTTTTCCTAGATGCTTTTTGACCCCACAAATCCAACGCTAGTCTCCACTCATCAATCAGAGGTCGTTTGATCCCCCATTTAATGGTCATCGCAAGATATGCTTTGCAGGCCCACTCTTGAGTGTGTCTGATCGTCTGTGTGACATATATGTACGCATGCACTCCATCATCCAGCCCGTAGAAAATCTATCTGTTGTGACTGGTAGTGGAAACTCCTCATCCAAGGATGCTACTATGTAGTCCTTGCTCCCCTCCGGTATGTTTTTCCAATGATCTAAGACATTGTGTCCAAAAACTTGTTGGCACAACTCTCTCATGCGAGCCATCACCCTCCTCCCCTCATCATTCATGATGATGGCTCCTGACCTATTATCGACAAGATAGGCATATCCCTCTAGGGTATGCCTAAGATGGGTCCTCTCCCACCTGCATCCATGCTCCTAGGCATATCGAGGAGACCCCTGTACATCCGGTGTACCGACCGGGGTAGTATCTATTAGTGTAGCACCCATAGGAGTGCCACCTGCAGACGGTTGGAGTAACTGGAGTAGACATCCCCACAGGAGTGACAAATCTTGGAGATGATGCAACTCCAGCAGAACGACGAGACGAAGACACCTCGTCCATGCCTCCACACCAACCACCTGAGCCACACTTCCTGGAACCACCATGAGAGTGAGGAGTTGCACCTATATCCCGTGCTGACCACAGGTTCACTGCCTCTGTATCTCTACAGCATCCCCTTGACCCTAAAGTACTCTCTCCCTTTGGACCAAGTCTGGAGCATCGACCTCATCTGCTTGAAGCTGAAGCATCTGATCGCGCCGAAGTAGATCTAATAGAGCGGCCTGACGATGTGCGAGACAGCTCCTGGTCCACCATGTCTCTGAATCTTGCCATCTGATTTGGAGACATATGTGTGAAGATATCTTGCAACTCCTCATCGCTCATCCCTCGATTGATCCTAAAAAGGTCACCTGCATAGACAAAAAATAATGTTAGCATAATCAATTTAAATCATACAAAGCACGGTAATATAAATCCTAAAAAAATGATCTCACTTAAAATGCATATCTTATGTACCCTTATAAGTGATTAGTCAACGAATTCAGTAAGTGGATGCTCCAAGTATGAAGTATCCTATGGTCCCATATCAATCTCCTGACATAACTCTGCATACACTGGAAGGTCGATACACATGTCACCACAAAAGGATGAGTCCACCTCGTTCTCAAAGAATTCTTGGATTCTTGTATTTCCATCATTGTTAGCCGATGCTAGCTTCTCTACATGCTCCAAGCTTTCGGTGGCCTCCACCCCTTGCAATATCGACCCCTCTATTTGCATATTGTCGTTATCTATGCTTGGAACATCGCTTTAATTATATACCCTCGCACTTCGGGGAGGTGAAGGTATAACATACCACCATCGAGGTTGTCGATGGTTTGGATAGAAAATTACCTATTCACAAACACGTATAAGAGAGATTAAACTATTGTGACATGTACCATGTCGTAATACAATTAACAAACAAATGAGTTCATGCACCTATTCACAATGGGCTAGCAACACAAAGGTGTGCCGCAAATCCGTCCATTTTTTTTCGGAATCTATTTTGAGAAATCCAAATGGACCTCGTCGAACTGTTGCTCCAGCTCCTTGAAGTACCACTTTGAACCACTGCACATCAAATAGTATCATGGAGAAGCTATGGTAATCTACCGTAACAATACTTTGCAAGTTCCCAAAATACTCCATCTCATCTATAACCATGTTTGAATCGGTTGGTCGTTGTCGGCTCTCCTGCTCGAACTTTACCATGATACCACAGTCCATTGTGGAGCGCATTTTGTCAATACACTCCATGCAAAAATGCCGTCCGTGTAATCATGCTGCACTATATATTTTGTACTGTACATTGAAACACTCAAATTAGTTATTGCATATAAAATATAGATACAACAAATCATAAACATGTCATCACCTTTGGACTACATCCCCTCGAGAATTCCCACTCCTCAATTGAGACCTCCACCCCTTTTCGAGACGCTACGGTCAAAGCTCCATGCAACCATCGCGTTGACATGAACCGCGGCATCTCCTCCATGCCCTCGGGATATCGAATTGGTCGATGGTGCGTACTACATCATAATTTAGATCGCGCTTCCTCTCGATCTTGCTTGGCGATTTGGTACCTGGCGAGCCACGTCTCCATAGAGGCATGCTGCAATATACAAAAGTGATTCACCTTCTCCTCCATCGCATCATCCATTCTTTTTTCTACCCCATTTCTAACCACCACATCTCCGGTCATTCTATCATCATCCTTCAACAAACATAGCATTTTGTTGTCTAGATCCACCGTTGGTAGCCATTGTGAAATATGCACTAGCGCGTCAAACACCAACCAACCTTCAACCATGCTACCTTCTGGCCGAGCGCGTTGTTGCACAAAGCCTTTCAGGGTTTTCATGAAGCGCTCCAAGAAGAAAATCCATCGTGTATGGACAGGTCCAACAATCTCCACTTCATCTACAAGATGCACAAGAAGGTGGATTTGTATCATGAGCATGCTGGTAGGCAAGTATTTCTCAAAGAGACAGACCGTCTCCACTGCTCCCCGCCTCCTAGATTCAATAGAGGAAGTCTTAATCTCTTTTTGTGAGATCCATTACACTAAAGTCGACAACGTTTAAATGGCCCCATATTTTTCTGGAGTAAGGCATCTTGCGATTGCGATCGGTAGTACAAACTACCACAAATGAGAAAGCATTATGAACAATGGCTACACTCCAAATAGCAATATGCGCACACCAATTACAATCCATTCATAGTACAAACCTAACATATCTTATGCCAATCATGGGATTTTAGCCTTGATAATTGGTCGTCTTTAGAAAATGCAGACATGAGAGAGCTACACGCCCGTGATCTAAGAATTCCGTGATATTTTTGCCTTGAGAGCTATGATGAGGTGAGGGGTATTCCTCCTAGTCTAGATGTGCATACTCTTCCCCTAAAGCAAGATAGCCATCTTGTTCGACAAAAAGTGAGGCATATGCTTGTTGAGCTAATGGAAGGATTTGAGTAGCATAGTATTGAGGAAAGTAAATCCCAAGTAGGTGCTCAAAGACAACATGACTATGAAAGAAAAGCAATTAGATCCAAAGAGAAGAAAAACAAAGAAGGAAGGAAGTCATACCTTGGCTAGTATGGGAGGTTAAAGGGCTTTCCTTACATGTTAAGTGAGTTTTCACACTCCTTCCAGCCTCCTAGATTCCTCTCACTTTAGTATCTTGTGCTCCTTGTTGCACCTTTCTTTCTTGCTCTTGTAGATTGTATTTCTAAAATAGGGAAGAATGTTAATGATTTTAAATTTTTAGTCTACAACTATGTCTATATATGTGTCTACTAGCACACTCCATCACAATTTTGACACATTAGTAAAGCGCAAATAAAGAGCCCATATTAGCATGCTTGTAAAAGCATGACTATTGGACCATGTCTATGGTAGCTTTTAGGTAGTGTTTGGGAAAAGGAGGGTTCACTTCTTCCTAAGACCTATTCATTTTAAGAGAAAAATCATTCTATTCAATGTGAGGAGAAACTGCCTACTTGTGAAAAATACAAGTGAAAAGGATTTGGGCCGGTTCACCTTTTTCATAGAAGGATAATATCCGTCTCATGATTAAAGTAGAAGGATAAGATCATTCTAAATATATATTGAAAAGGAACTTAAATAATATATATTGAATTTTAATTTTGAATAAACCTTTTAAATTTTCAAGTTTAAATTTTAAACGTTTTAACTTTAATTACAATTAAAGTTGACTCAGGAGCCAAGGCTGCCGGAACTGCCAAAATCCAACAAACTAAAGAGAGAGAGAGAGAGAGAGAGAGAGAGAGAGAGAGAGAGAGAGAGAGTGTGTGTGTGTGTGTGTGTGTGTGTGTATGAAGTTTGAACTCTTGTTTTATCATGCAAGAATCAAGTTGCAACTCAAGTTTGAGACTTGAGTTTAGCCTTTACTTGCTACCTCAAGGCTCATAGGCTCATGGTTCCACCTTGATTTCAACATGCTGCTTAGAGCTTTCTTTGAAGCTTAGCCCACTTTCTGATTTGTGCGACCTCCATAGCCCCTCGTTTCTAATTTGTGCGATATGTTATATTCTATCTCCTCCCAAAGTTGGCCCAAGCCATGGAATCCATTCATCTCAACACTGACATCAGTGTTGATCAAGTTTGTTGTGCCACTGTCCACACTTAGTAGGGTATTGCTACACCCCGACCCACACCTATTTCATGTTTCCTTGTAGGATGAAATGGTGGGCACCAGTGGCCACACCTATTGTGCTGCGAGTGAGTGGTAGCACAACCTCATCTTGGGCAGTGGAATCTCCTAACGACCTGCGGCCGTGCGTGGCACTTCTGGAGTGGCAACTCGCAAGCATAGGCTAGTAGGTAGATGTTTAGAGAGAATGTGTGTGTGTGCGCCAATCATTGATAGGTAATCGGGATCAATAAACCATCATGCGAGATATATATATATATAGAAAGAGAGAGAGATAGGGAGAGAGAGAGAGAGAGGGAGAGAGAGAGAGAGAGAGTTCATTTGGCATCACTTTGGAACCTAAAGCCTCAAGGAACTTGAAGGCTACATTATTGCAACACGAATCTACAATGAAACTTGCAAGGCTCAAGCACGATGTTATACAAGGATAAGAAGAAGATCAGTCTCCCTAGTGTATACATATATGCTTCTCTCTCTCTCTCTCTCTCTCTCTCTCTCTCTCTCTCTCTCTCTCTCTCTCTCTCTCTCTCTCTCTCTCTCTCTCTCATCTTTGAATGGAAAATTTATTAGTGATAGCTTAAAATTTAAAGACAAAATATTAGTACTAAATTCTTTTTGCTATGTGGCTATTAATAGGTTAAATGTTCGTGAGACATTGCAATTTAAAGATAGAGTTTGGCCATTAGAGAAGCTTGGATTTTTAAAAGGAACAAATGCATAACAAAAGGTAGCTAATTTCAATGATTATTTAAAAAAAATCACAACCACTCTATTTATCTTTGAGAAATGGAACCTAAATTGAAAGATAAGAGACAAGGAGACCTTCTTGCATGGGTTGGGATTGAAAATATAGCCAAGCATCCTTCTAAAAAGCTAAAAGAAAATACGGATAATGTTGAGGGCTAAACCTCAATTAATATGTTATCTTCAAATGAATCATTCGTCACTTGAAGAAAAGGATGAATTTGAAAGAAAAAAAGAAGGTCACTTACTTTTTTAAGAGGATTGGTTGGATCAATTAAAATGGCTTATTTATGATAGAGATGAAGTAAAATGTATTGCAAATTTTGTTTGAAATATCCTCATCCACATAGTGCATATTCCAAAGGGGAGTCTATAAATTTTAAAATTAGCAACTTAAAATCCCATGTTCACACATCATGTCATAAGTTTGCTATGCAAGTTGTTTTGCTCAGAGGAAAATATTCTATTGAAAAGAGTGTTTAAAAAATAAGAGAAGTAAAAGATGTGGTATTACTTTCATTATTTAGAATTGTTTATTTGATTGCAAAGTAAAACTTACCATTTTTTGTGTTTCCTGAAATGATAAGCTTTTTCCAAGATTGCCATGCACCATACACTCCTACTCTTTATAATGATGATAAGACATGTGCTAAAATGATTTATTGCATGGCATCATATCTCATGAAAAATACAATAGAAAAGTTTCAGCTAATCCATGGTTTGGTATTTTAATTGATGAGTCCAATGATATCTCCTAACATGGACATATGGTTATTTATTTATCATAACTTGAGGGTGATTGTGTTTCTAAAACAAGCTTTTATAGTATCATATGTGTGCATGATGGCATTGCAAGGTCTTTGTTCGAGGCTATTATTAGTTAGCTAAAGAAATGTAGGCGCATGGGTGCACGGTTTAAATATTTCATTATTGGACATTGTATTTGGGCACAACTCGACCCTTGGGCCACCCAACCACTTTATTCTTTATTTGGACAAAAGCAAACATAAAAGCTAAAGTATACTTATTATAAAATTGGGCTAGTTTTTAGCTTTGAGATAAATAAATTTATAAATACATGCCTTGTGGAGCGCTCACACAAGGCATGGGGGGAGATTATACCCAATTTGTCTTTTTGCCTCATGTCATGCAAATCTATCTTATTTCTTTTTTAGCTTAAGTAGAGGTCTTTGTTCTTGGGGACCTTCCAGTGCTCGCTATGTATACATTCAACATCCGATTTGCACATCAGTGGTATCAGAGCGAAGCTGAGATCAAGGGCTTCCAATCACTTACCATCTTGCACGAAGACGAAGCTCATGGAATGAACCGGATTTTTAGTCAGTATCCGTCAATACGAGCGTGTTCCTAGTAGTGAAGAACCCTCTACTATGCCGTTGGATCGCGAAGGACCACTCTCTGTTGAGGTAGGACCACTCGAGAAGCTTCTTCATCAACACTTGTTTTTTTTCTTAGAGCAGAGAAGAGACATAAGTCAATTCAAGTTTATAAAGCTTAATAAGCTTTATAATAAAGCTTAAGTCCCTAAATCTCATCGTGAGCAGTGGCAGCATATACTTGCAGGTGTCAAATCTGCTGTCGACGTCCTCTTATCCTAGATTATTTCAAAGAAATTTGTTAAGTTTTTTTTATAAAGCCTAAGGCTTTGAAAGCTTACTAAAGCTTAAAGATTCTATCTTTAAATTTCCCTCTAGCAAGCATTCACACCGAGTTCTTATCCAAATCAACCTCGAACTGGTTTTACAACTCTCTGCAAGCCCGTGTTCATACTTGCACTTTGACAAAGACAATTTCCAACAAGCAAACTGATACACATTCAGGCCATACAAAAGAGTTTTAGTAATGTGTACAATGCTCGTCTAAATGAAGGCAAAGTGTACTTGAATTCATATGACTGATACATAAAATAAATACAAGATCACATAATGAAAGCGACGATACAATCCACTTGGAAGAAGGATTTCATCAATTTCGGTACGTGTAAAAACAAGAAACATCACAAAAAAAAAGCCAAAAAAAAAGAGAAGCAAGCCTTGTAAACCCAACTTTGAGCTACGCTCATCCCACTAACAAGATTTCGAGTGTGTGAGGTTGTTTAAAATTTTGCAGGATGACCGATAAAAATATGGAAGATTTTATGGCCGAAGGTGATTTACCAGAACCAACGATGGAGCAAAATTTGGACCTAATTATGATGCAGCTTCGAGAGAAACAAAGAGCACATCAAACTTTGCAAGCTCAACTGGCCACTCTTCAACGAACAAGATGGACTGCAACGCGAAGATGTTATATGACGTACGATCGATGCGACACTTGAAGCACAATCTATCAGGCAAGAAGCCAAGATAAGTAAAAGAAATTTCAAATTTTGTACTTTTAATGGGTTACGTGACGGAAAGACTATTCTTGCTTTTATCTAGTCAGCTTGATGATTATTTTCATGAAAAATATATATCGAAGAAGACAAACTCAAGTGTGTCACTAACCATTTAGTGGACAGAGCATCGCTATGGTAGACTATTATCCGCAAAAGTATTGATTGTCCTACTACTTGGGAGGCTTTTCAAAAGAAACTTTTGTAGAATTTTCTTCCATCTCAATTCCATGAAAAAGCAATCAAATAGTGGGATCTTCTGCAACAAAGAGATAGCGAGCCTATTTCACAATATACCGAGCATTTTTTGGAATGCCTTATTGCAACTTCGAATGCTCAAAGATGTACTTGAGGCAATCCACAAGCGCAAGTTTATATTTGGTCTGCTTGGTCACTTTTATGCAGATGTGAACATGTTCAAGCCAACGACCCTCGAGGATGTGATTTCTTTGGTCCATGATGTTGAAGACAAAATTTGAGGATGAGAGAAGCGACCACAATAATTTCCAACTAATTGTAACTTCGATACAAAGTAATTCAATTCTACCTTTCAAAGATTCAATCAAAATCACTTTGTTCCATCTTCTTTCCATAAATCTTGGATACGACCCCCTGCTTTACCATCAAACACAAATCCAAATCCTAAGCCATCTTTGAAGCCAAATCCCAACATACCTAAACTCCCAGCCAATACCAATAATGTTTCGAAATCCAAACCCATAGCCTGCTACAAGTGCCATCAACCTGGATATCTAGCGGTGAATTGTTAATCTAAAAAGTCATTTGTTCACATCAACTACTTGGGAGCGACTGAATATGAAGACCATGAAAAAATGCTCAATTTTACGAAAGACGATGACGATCTGGGTACTGCTTGAGATACTTTACTAAGTATGCCAAATCCTCATTCTTTATTAACGATGAAATATCTTGTGCATGGTAAAGAAAAGATTATTTTACAAGATTTTATTTCTGAAAAATTGGTCAAAGAATTGAATTTACATATTGTTTCAACTCATTATCACTTCAAGGCTACATTCTTTGGGTACTAGATACAATGGAACACAATAAGTTCATGACTTAGAAATTAAAATTGGCCATTATGTTGAGCATAGAAATTTCTTAGTTGTGCCTTTGCAATATAGTGACATTATTTTAGGCGTCATAAATATAATCCCGATATAGACTATTCTATGGATTCAATGACGATTCATTCTTATAAGCGGAAAGAAATCACATTACATAGTATGCATACCTTAGACACTTTTTGATTACTTAGTCACACCCAGGCTAAGAGTGCATTAAGAAAAGGTAGCAAATCCTATTTAATATGGGTGAATGAAATAGAAGCTAAGGAAAATCAGATGCATCCTAGGCAGGCACAATTTCTTTCATAATTTAAAGATTGTTTTGCTGCCCTACACGTCTTGAAGATCATAAAATAGACTTAATTCTAGGTTCTCAACTACCATGTAAAGCACCTTATCGACATAATCAAATTGAACAAAAAGAAATTCAAACCCAAGTTAAAGAATTGTTAAATCGAGGACTCATTAGACCCAGTAATTCTCCTTTTGGTGCACCTGTCCTATTAGTTAAAAGAAAAAATAACACCTATAGGATGTGCATTGATTATCGTGCCCTAAACAAGATTACTATCAAGAATAGATATTCGATCCCTAGGGTAGATGACCTCATGGATAAAATCCAAGGGGCAATGATATTTAGGAAGATAGGCCTTAAATCTGGATACCATCAAGTAAGATTGGACACATCTAATATTTTCAAAACTACATTTAGAACACAATTTGGACATTATGAATTCCTTGTTATGCCTTTTGGTCTAACTAATGCACCAGTCACATTCAGTGGTATGATGAATCACATATTTTTGAAGCATCAGCATTGTGTCATTGTTTTCTTTGATGACATATTGGTTTTCAGTAAGAATGAGAATGAGCATTATGAGCATTTATCCTTGGTTTTCAAATTATTGAAAGAGAATCAATTATATGCTAAGCCTGAAAAGAGTGAATTCTTCCAAACCCACATTGAATACTTAGGACATATTGTTTCATCTAACGGTATTAAAGTTGATCCTAAAAAGATAGAAGCAATTTTGCATTGGCTGATACCTAAAAATGTGCATGAACTATGTTGTTTCTTAGGTATTGCTAGCTTTTACAGAAAATTTGTGAGAAATTTTTCATTGCTTGCATTGCCTTTTACAAAATTATTAAGAAAAGGTGTTGTGTATCATTGGTCTGATAATCAATAAAAGTCTTTTGATTTATTAAAACATGCCTTAACACATGCCCCTGTATTGCAATTACGTGACTTTAATAGACCATTCTTCCTAGTAGTCACTAATGCTAGTGGATTTGGAATAGGAGCTGTCCTTATGCAAGATTCACATCCCATAGCCTACTCTAGCTGCAAACTTAAACCATCTGAACTCAAGTATTCTACCTATGATAAGGATTGCTAGTTGTAATATAAGCTTTACGTCAGTGGAAACATTATTTAATGGGATCTGAATTCATGATCAAAACTGACCAACAAAGTATCAAACATCTCCTTAGTCAGCCACAAATTTCTAACCGTCATATTAAATGGGATGCTTTTATTCAAAGTTTTCATCCACTTATCCAATATTAACCTGGAAAAGAGAATGTTGTTGTCGATGCCTTAAGTAGAAGACCAAGTATCCATAATATCTCTATTATATCTTTTGACTCCCTTATCCCTATCAAGGATACTTATGATCAAGACCCCAGTTTTCAAGCTAATTGGAATAAATTAGTTGCAAATAACTAGATTCCAATAGATTCATTGTATTATTATGACAGATTTATGTTTTATGAGCAAAGCTTGTGTGTAACTGTTCCATTTCGATCATTTGTGTTGCATGAAATTCATTTTTCCCCATATCAAGGCCATAGAGGCATTATTTCTAATTTGCGTACATTGGTTGAAGATTTTTACTCGCCACAGATGGAATCTGATGTTTCTAACTTTGTATCTGAGTGTTTAATTTTTCAAAGAGTTAAGCGACACCATGGTAAGCAGTATGGTTTATTAATGCCTTTACCAATTCTAGAAAGACCATGGGACATATTTCCATGGATTTTATAGCTGGTTTGCCTAACACCTAAGCTAATTATGATATGATTTGGACTATTGTAGATTGATTTAGCAAACAAGCGTATTTCATTCCATGCAAGAAAACATTAACTACATCTCAAGCTACTCAATTGTTTTTTAAAATTGTTTTTACTAACCATGGTTTGCCGAAAGTTATTATTTCTGACCGTGATTCTAGATTCTGCAATAATTTTTTGACTACTTGATGTATAAAGATTGATTTCTCATCTGCATTTCATCTTGAAACAAATGGGCAAATAGAAGCTACTAACAATACAATTTTAGATCTTTTGCATGCATACACAATTTCAAAATCACAAACATGGAATACACACTTGCATTTACTTTAGTTTTCATAAAATAGCACACCACATACAGCCACACAGAAAGCACATTTTGAAATCATTTATGGAAATAGATTGCCTACACCTATTACATCATTGTCAAACAAAGTTAAAGCTGTTGATGATATTGCCAATATGCATGCTAAAACTTTTGCTGAAGTCAAAGACATGATTGTGAAAGCCAAGAAATCATACACTAAACAAGCTAACAAGAAAAGAAAAGCTATGAGTTTCAAAGTTGATGATTATGTTTAGTTACACATTGAAAAGAGAATATTACAAAGTGTTGAGAATGACCCTATTGTTAAGTTAGCCCCTAGACTTTATGGACCTTTCAAAATCATTCACAAAATCAATGACAATGCATTTAAATTAGAATTATCCCAACACTGGCAAATCCACAATACTTTTCATATCAGTTTGTTTCGACCTTTCAGAGGCCAATTACCTATACATCATGTCTTTGAAAACCTTCCTTTGCTAGAAGAAGAAATTGAAATCCTTGAGCCCGAAACTATTCTTGACACTGGCTTTATGACCACTAGAACTGGCCATAGATACTCTAGATATTTGGTTAAGTTTAAAAATCATCCTGCTGAAGAGGCCCAATGGATGCATGCCCGATACCTAAGTGCTTACCCCTTACTGCTCACTCCACATTGAGCTAATAGCAATTGAGGACAATTGCTGTCCCACCCTGGGGGTATGATGCCACGAGGCATATTCCACGATGGATTCCGTGAGACCACGGTGGATTCCATGAGTTTTTATTCCATGGTGGATTAAGTGAGGTTTTACGATGGATTTTGTAAAACTATATTTATTTTCCAAGGCTCATACACAAGGTGGATTCCGTGTGTGAGAAGCTAACAGGGAGGCTTGTCCTTTTCCGGTGTCATGTTAATCTAATGTACGCATGGGTAACTCCACAACGGGTGGTGTTCATTCTTCCTAGCAAGCATGTGGGTCTACTTACGACAATCTAATACCAATGTGCCATGGATACTCAAGAAATATTTGCATCAAAATGCAATGGGTCCCTAAGGCCTTATGTGTATCCAAGATTACTACATTAAGAATAGATGGAGTTGGCTATTTAAGCTTGAATAACCATCTAATCCCTCCAAAATGTTAAATTCATCCTTGCTATCAACTCAAAAATTATCATGCTATCAACAATCACCCCAATAAAACATGCTATCGTAGGTGAGAAACTCTAAAGGAATAAGAGATGAACAAATTAAGCCTATGACTTTTTATCCAAAAAAAAAGTTGTAGTACTTGCAACAAATGACTTGAAACATCCTGCTATTGCTTCGAGCCCTAAACAAAATCAGGTACTCCAACCATAAGTGCCAACCATTAAGAAATCATCCCAACAATAACCTCTAGTTAGACCCCCAAAAACGTAGGAAAAGGGCACCACTTCAACTAGTTATACTTGTTGCCACAATACCAACCATTAACTCAGAAAATATGAAGAAGACCTATGAGGAACCAAAAAATACAATCATTTTTGCCTTCTTAGTGGGATTTAGGATTATAACAATGTATGTACATGGCTAGGAAAATAATAAGCTTGAGAGAGCACAACTCAAAGAGTATTGAAACGTATCAATATAGAAGATTTACAAGACTAAGTATGCCTAAAAGTGAATAGGAATATAGGCATGGCTAGGGGAAAATAGTGCCTTGGTGATGGCTATAAGTGTGTCCATACACATCAATATTCAAATATAGTAACATTCTCTTCTCATATTTTAATAAGCACTCCTTTTGGAAGCTAGAGTTCACCAAATGGCAAGGCCTAATGGCTAATCCATTCTGAACGATGCTTGTTGAGAACCACAAGCAACCAAAACCAAAGAAGATAGCAATTGCTAATAGAAACTAAGTTTGAGTCAATGATCCTGAATCAAAACCTCAACCAGTATTACATATCCATAACCATCAAGTATGTGTTATTAAACTTAAACCACCTTTAGATATCTACCCATCATATATGAGACTCGATCTTAGAACTAGTTTCAAACATGGATGGTGATATAGGTGAGACTATTATCACATGCCTCAAATGTCTTGACAATACATTCACTATGTTTGCTAGTAGCTCTGACAAAATCGATTTAGGTCTTGTAGATAGCAATGGATTTTATGCTATTTAAACCCTTTTGTGTTCCTAGAGAGATTACAAAGTCACATTTAGTTGTAATATTCCCGTTGTGAATATTGACTTCCCGCACATCGTGGAAACCTCGTGCAAAGGTTATCTTCCGTATTGGAATTGCCAGCAGTGTAATCTGTAACCCGCACATGAGAAATCGAGACCTTTGCATTGGCAAAGCGGGCCGGGGTTCAAATCCTCAAACCGTGGGTAAACACCCTCTTGGGAGGGATAAAATGAATAATATTAGAGCAATTTTTTTTATGTTTATCCCTCTCCCCCAGCCAAAGCATGGCTAAAGGAGAGGAAGTGAGGGGAGGGATGGGGCTAGGAGGGAGTCGTGGGCTGCATGCACAGCCCACGTGGTGGAGCTCCCCTTTCCCCCCCTTGGGCTATATAAACCCCCTTTAGTGGGGAGGAAAGGAGGACTGGAGGACGTCGTGCTGTAGAAAAAGAAGGTAAGGAGGGAAGAGGTTGCATGGAGAGAAGGAGTTGGTCGTGCTGTTGAGGGAGGTGGCTACCACCCTGACGGTGAGAGAGGGGAGGAGAGACGAGGCTGCCATGCTGAGAGGCAAGGGTTGCCTACTGCTGTGCAGGCTGCCATTGGCCCCATCACCATTCCGCCTTCAGCCGCCAACTGCCGGGTTGCTGCCGTCAACGCTGCGTTGTGCTGACGCTGGGCTCCATGTCGCCGCCATCAAGCCAACTCCCGTTCGTCGTCATGTATCTCCTTCATTATTACCCCGTCCCTCTTCCAGGTCAGATCAGTCCTTAGCCAGAAGCTTCTTTTAAGAAGCTTCTAAGGGGGCTTCCTTAAACCCCATTCCCGCAAGGCCTCCATAAGCCCATTCCTAGCCACCTCGGTTTTTTCTAAAGAAGCTCATAAAGTCTCCTTTCCCACAAGCACCATTCATAACAGCCTTTCCACAAACCCCCTCGCAAAGCTCCAAATCCCATACACCCACATCCCATAGGCCCAAGTCTCATAGGCCTGGCCTTTTAAAGATCCGAAGGGTATCTCCTACGTATGAGGGAAAAGGGCAAGATCTTGAGGTTGCATACCAAGGCGAGCAAATTTGTAGACTGTGAAGGCAAACCGAAAGCAGAAATCACGCCTATGATGGCCCCTAAGAAGTCGCAAGGCGCGCTTGCGGGAGGATCTTCTCCTAACATTCACGTGGATATTTCCCCAAAGCCACAAGTCCAGGTTTTTACTACTTTTTATTCCATGCAAAAGTAATGCATTATGCACGATAATTTCATGGACTAGGAAGCACTTATGCATGTCAAATTTACTTAGCCTAGTTAAATGCAATTGGAAATAAATTGACTATTTGAACATTTACTAGAATTAGCTCATGACATGAAATTGTTCATTGGTATTTTCATTATGATGAATGAAAAAACGTAAATTGTCTATGCATCTCACGATCTTATCAGTAGTTGCCCTTTTGTGCATTTCAAAGTGACGAGCCTAGAACAACTGTTGCCTATCATTATAAGGTTGAATTGTTAAGTGCACCTTTGACTAGACATGGAAAGATTAAGTGTAGGTCGCATTTTTATGCAAATCTTCATTGTAATGATTCATTAGGGGAAGTTGTTATCACCCGTAGGAAATAGCAAAGCATGGAAATGATTCTATGAGCTTGCATGAAATAGGTTAACTCTAGCTTCAATTGGCATGAATTTCATTTAACTACGTTGTAGTTAGGAAAGGATTGCATGTTGCACCTTCATCATACGCAAGAATTTCATTCATCAAGAGTTGTATTTAGGGAAAGGCTGCATGGTTCATTAAAGCATGAAATCTTAAAAGCTTAGAAAAAGAATTGTGGGCATGATCCTTGAATGTAAGACCTAGTACGTTCAATGAAAGTTATTTTGCAATTTATCACACGATTTGATTTTAACAAAAAAGTTAGGGTTATTGCGAATTTAGCAATACGTAGAAGCAATGAATCGCGTGTTTACGTGAATTGTGAGATGTTACAACTAGCTTTCTCCTTAGATCAAGTCAACATCTTTAGGAATGGTTCATCCTTGTCACAAGACAAGTAGATCGAATTATCTAAATCACCTAACCCGCAAGGGATTCGCATAGAATGGTTCAATCGATACGATAAATACCCCAAGTGCTAACTAGGGTTTAGCACACTAAGGACTCAACCTAGTTTCACATTTGTTGCCAAGTCGAAACCCTCATAACCAAAGGTCCTATCCACATTCACGGAATGTAGGGACAATTGTATGCTCATGCAAGAAACGATCTAGGGTTTCTACCCTGAGGACCACTTGTTCAAATGCTAAAACTCGGATTGAGTTGGAATCCCTAGGACCGAACGTTGTCGACCTAGTGCAATTGGGAATGGGTTGGGTAAGAAGACACCCTAGTGCAATTCCTAATTGCACTAGGCCGAACGTTGTCGGCCTAGTGCAATTAGGAATGGGTTGGGTAAGAAGACACCCTAAACCCTGCTTCTTTTCTGATCATAATTCCATGACCAGAAAACACCATTCAATGGGTGAAATGATCCCTTGGAATAGATACAACACTTGTGCAACAAATTGCAACGTCGCATGGTCTTCTGGTTTGATCACAAGAGAGTTACCATTCCTTGGAACGAGGTTGGCAGGTTCTTGCGCAAGTTTAACTTGCAAGATGATGAGTAGTCATCCTGGTATATCACCTTTCTTGGGAAAAATTGCCAAGTTAAGGGAAGTTAGGTATTTGCTTGGGAGCAAAGGATCGATCAATAATTTAGAGTGACATGGTCGCCACAATTTACTGTTAATAAAACCTAAGGTATTGGTTAAGTTGGGTTAACAGGGTATGGCCCTAACCCAAGGACAAAAGGGAGAACAAAAAAACCCTTGGGGATCTTTCCAAATCGCAAGTGATCTCGGATCGAATGCTCGATGCATTTGGAGGGAAGGATTCACTCCTTAGCAGTTGGCCAAATAAACGACCCATTGGAAATGATTGTGCTTGTAACAGTTTAGGAGCATTGTTTGCATTGTTTGCTCAAGGAACTAAAGGATGGAAAGATATTTAATGCTTCAGGTTGAAGGCCTAAAGGGGGAGGCAACCTTAGTTACCCGTGACTGTCTGCTTGACCCTAACCAAGGGGGTTGTTAGCCATGCCGAAAACGTGGACGGAACCCCTCATGTGAGGTCTCTCCATTGAGCGCTACTTGGAGTAGGAGGACGCTTGGGTGCTAAGGGGGCTCTGGCTGTAAATCCCTTGCCTTCCCGACCCTGCACAAGAGGCCAACGTGACTCAGGATTGTCTACAAGTGAAATCTTGGATTATTAATCCCTGTGGATTGCTGGATAGCCTTCGGGCGGATTATGGATTGCCTTTGGCCGGATTATGGATTAGCCTGCGGGCTGGACTTTATGGATGTATTCTAAAGATAAATAAGATAACCTGTTGTAAAGGGATTTGTTTGACACTACTTTTCTATGTCAAATGCTAAGATTATGTGAAGGAACCAGTGTGTAACGGGCTAATTAAGGAAGCTGCTTGATGCACATCCAAGTAAATGTGGTAGGTAATTAGATAACTAAAGCAATCTTGAGGAAAGTGCGGTGGATGTGGCCATGGGTCCGTCCTACGGATGGGTGGTCCCAGTTGGCCGGGAAATTTTCTCAATCAGCAGGAGCTCTTCTCAAAGGAAATGAATAGCAAGGTTGCTGACCTAGGGTTTAGGTTATCAGAATCCCGATTTTTGTTGTTTTAGGGAAACGGAATGGGACTAGGCCTTATGGGCAGAGAGGTTGAGTCTTGCATCCCTCTCGTTTTCCATTCTCCTTGAACCAAGTGTAGCATGGATCCGCTTCGTCCTTGGCGTTTCTGCATAAAGTAGTTCACTTGGGGTTTGACGCTAGTTGTCGTTCAGGAAAGTGGCCATTAGGGGAAACCCTGATTCAGGTCGGTCCTAAGTGGGAACGGTCAAATACTTCCGCTACGTGGTAGACATGGGAGGTCCTAGATCGCAAACCCCATAACATTCCATGGGAGTACCGGGCGGAGCTTTCTAGACTCTCTTCCTAATGGATTGCTAAGACATGTCTTGAAAGGAAAAGGTGGACACGTTAGAGTAGTGGGCATGTCACCATAGCCATAGGAGCTAATAGTAGCAACATATGTTTTAAGAAGAGAAGCTCTATGTTGCCACTTAATCAACTCCATTAAAGCTAGAACTTGAGACACCCTTGATGCTCTTTACGGTTTACGTATGTACAAATCAATACATGGATTTAACGGGCTAAGTTTCCCTATTCTATGGTTGCCAATGAGAGCTGAACTTTGAAGTGATTTTAAGAATGTAAAAGTGGTGTGGGAGGCATAAAAGAGCAAGATCTCATGGAAAATGAGTCAAGTCTGGATGAAGGAGCTCGAGTTTTCCTAAATGCATTTTTACCCCACAAATCCAACGCTAGTCTCCACTCATCAATCAGGGGTCGTTTGACCCCCCATTTAATGGTCATCACAAGATATGGTAATGTGAAGTGGCTATTGGATTTGGGAGCTGGAAATTGCATGACAAAGGTTAATTGATTGATTTCAATGCCATGAGGCTAGCCATCCAGACGGATTGGAATTTGAAGGCCGTTTACTCTTCCAATGAGGCCAAAATCTATTTTGGAAAGTGTGAATGCATGGGAGATGGAATCAATTAATTTGAAGTTTAAAGATTAGCCTTAATGGCTTAAAATAAGCCCAATTTTAGCATGGAGGAGAGGGGGGATGTAGGTTTTTTGTGCCCCCTCAATTTGCATGATTATGTCTCTTTGTATTGACAAGATTGGTAAGAGATGGAAGGCAAGACTTTGATCTATGCACCAAATGTTTTGATTTGGCTATATGCACACGAAATAGGATGCCATGAATGAAATTCTATGATTTGAGTCTTTCTCTCTTCTCTTTGCACCTTGTTCCCATGGCTCTCATCATCCAAACTCTCTACACCACTAGAATCTCTACCAAATCCCAAATGACTAGTAGATGCATCATTATCATCCAACACTTTCTTCTTTCCTTTTTCTTTACCTACAGCACTTGTAGATCTACCTAAAGATATGAGGCTACTCCTTTGTCTCCTAGTCCAAGGGCTAATTGTAGGTGTAGTTCACATGATGTTTCTAGTTCAAATAACAACGCGTGCAGGTAAATTTGTGATGCTAATATGGTAATAGGGAAAAAAAAAATTGTACTTTATTTGGGCCATACAAAATAGTTTTTGCACTATGTACAATGCTCGTGTAAACAAAAACAAAGTGTACTTAAATCATAACACTGATACAGGAAATAAATACATGATCGCATAATGAAAGCGACAGGTACAATCATAACAAGATATCACTACTACATAGAAAATGTCTACACAGATCAGGCGACCAAAAAACAAGGGTTTGTGACCTCCAGGGATCCAAGGGCGAGCTATATATCCTTGCCATTCGAAAGCTCGTTCCGCCATAAAGGAGCAGTATTTATGGCTTGAAACATGACCCTAGGGAGTGGTATCATAATTTTGATGCCTTTATGCAGTCACAAGGCTATAGTCGGAGTGCTATGGATCCGTGTCTTTACTCGAAGAAAGCCCATGATGGTTCTTTATTGATTTTGGTACTCTATGTGGATGATATGCTGATAGCAAGGAAAGCTCATGATGAGCTAGATACTCTTAAGGTTCAGCTCAAGAAGAGCTTTGAGATGAAAGATCTGGGACATGTGCCGCTCACATACTTGGTATGCACATTAGATGCGACAGGCATCAGGGACTCCTCTACTTGTCACAGAGGGAGTACATTCATAAAATCCTTGAGCGCTTCCGCATGCAGGACATAAAGCCTATTGGATGTCCATTGCCTTCTTATGTGAAGGTATCATAAGCTGATTGTCCACAGACAGATGAGCAAAGGGCCAAGATGGCCAAGATTCCCTATGCATCCGCAGTGGGTAGTCTTATGTATGCCATGATAGCCACTCGTCTAGATATTGCCTTTGCAGTTGGTGCTGTGGCACGCTATATGGCTACACCTGGCAAGAAGCATTGGGATGCCGTGAAGGGTATCATGAGGTACCTGAAGGGCACTACAAATATGTGCATATGCTATGGCAGCCAGGATACAGGAGTTATGGGGTACACTGACTCTAATTATGCAGGACATGCAGATAGTAGGAAGTCCACTTCCAGCTGTGTATTCACCTATGCTAGAGGTGATGTTTCTTGGATGTCCAGGGTGCAGAAATGCACAGATCTTTCTACTACAAAGGCCGATTATGTTGCAACCACCCCCACTGAGGCTTGCAAGGAGACCATTTGGTTGGGTCGTTTAGTGCTGACCTTGGTATTGATGCTATCCCTACACTGCATTCGAATTCTATGAGTGCTATTCAGCTAGCTAAGAATCCGGTCTTCCATGCGAAGATGAAACACATTGAGGTGAGGTATCACTTCATACGTGGGGTCGTTGAGGACAAGTCTGTTGGTCTTGTCAAGATCTCGACTGACCAGAATCCTACAGATCTGCTCACGAAAAGCCTCTCTACAGAGCACTTTTTGCCTTCCTCGGGAGGTTGATGGGCATGGGATGAGATGAATCTTTCCTCATGCTGTTGTACATGAGTACATGTTGTACTATCTTTTTTTTTTCTTTTTCTTTTCACTCCTCACTCGGGCAAATTTTCCTTTAAGTCGGAGGTTGTTGGGGGTAAAGGTGCCTCTGCCTAGCCGCCCGTGTATTACTACATTGACAGTCACCGCCACTGCACACTGCAAGTGGTGGGCGCCCGTCATCGTCACTTTATTCTTTATTCTTTTACTAACAGTTTGAATAAAGGAAGGCCCGGTCACACATTGTGACAGTTGGAGTTCCCATTTCTAGTCTCTCCCTTTCTTGCTCTTGCTCTCCCGCCATAGCTCTCAAGTCTAACCTTCGATCCATTGCTCCCTTTCAGGAGGCTTGAGAATGCTTGAGCTTGCATAAAAAATGGTGGAGCTACGAGTTGCTTGAGGGAGGAGACAACTCATTCGGGCATTGATATAAGCTCACTACACCTCCGTAGGATCGAAGGCGCATTGGTTAGGTGAGAGATAGCCATAGGTGCTCATTTGAAATTCTTGAACAAATAAGTGGTCTGTGGGTCTTGGCAGTTGAGCATGAGCTCCCTCTACATTTTGGTTCCGTTGCTGGGACCAATGGATTCAAGCTTGAGCACTTGCACGCCTCAAATCGAGTATCGAAGTAAGGGTTTCATCCCCGAATCGAAGCTTGAGATAGATAGAAGTTTTGGGTTTTTTAATCTTCACAACGAGTAATTATTTTGGTTATTTTGGTGGCTTGATGATTAGGAGAGTAGGAGAAATCTTTTCAGTACTTTGCTTTTAATTCTTGTTGCATTTAGAGTAGATTAGGGTTAAGAAATTAGATTGGAAAAGCATAGGGTTTGCAGTTGTAAAATAGGCCCAAACAAGGCACAAATCAAGAAAAACGGGAAAAAAGAGTGCTCATGGGATTTTCTTTGTTTATCAAGAAGGACATGGCCTCATGGTCCACATAGAATTTGAAGTGTGTCAACAACAGGTAGTATTGAAATTTCTCCAAGGGGCAAACACCATTGCGAGGCATTCGAGCTCCATCACTATGTAGTTTCTTTCTCAATCAGTTACTTTTTAGCTTGCATGATAAATAGATTGATCTAACTTTAAAGAGCCTTTCTGAGGACATAAGAATCGCTCCTAACCCTTTGACACATGCATCAGTGTGCACATGGAATTCATTCGTCCAATCAAGAGGTTGCAAGACAATGCTTCAATTAGACATTGGTTCAGGGTGTTGAAGGCTTCCTTGCAATCAACAGTCCATGTAAAACCTTCAGTAGCAACAAACATGGCAAAGGAATCCCCTCAATCGTTTGAGGTTGGTTGGCATTGTTAAGTTGTAATGCTCTTGATCTTTGTAGAGTCTTGTGTAGGGACAATGTGACCTAGAACTCTTGAAGTGACTCTGAAGACACATTTTTAGGGATTGAGAGAAATTCCATACTCTCAACATCTATCAAAGCACTACTCTAGATGTCCCTAATGCTCACAAATTATGCTATAAACATAGCAATCATCTAGGTATATCTCAATGAAATTATGTAGATGGTTTTGGAATGCAGCCATCATCACTTGTTGGAAGATATCAAGAGCATTATAGTGCCAAAATGACATCACTTTGTAAGCATATGTTCCCCATTCTATTGTGAATGGGGAACGTATGGATTGATCTTCTTTGCGATCTTGACTTGATTATATCTACTGAATCCATCCAAGAGAGAATAGCGATCTTGTCCAACCACTGTATCCAATTGTTGGTCAGTAAAAGGGATAGGGAAATGATCCTTCTTAGTCTTGGATTTCATCTTTCAGAATTCCACATATATTTGCAGCTTTCCATTTTTCTTGGGCACTACCACAATGGGGGAAACCCATTCACAATTGGCCACTAGATAGATAAAATCACCTTCAAGGAGATTTAGAAATTTGGCTTTCATAAGACCTAAGTAATTTGGATTCATACATCTTTGTATTTGCCTCTCACAGGCTTGGCATTAGACTCTAGGTTGATGTGATGTTGACACACAGTGGGATCAATCCCCTTTAGATCTTTATATGACCATGCAAACACGCCCAAGTTCTCCTTTAGAAGCTCATGCAAGACCAGTGACTCTTCTTCCGGAAGACTCATACCTACCTTCAAGTGATGTTCATTAACATCCATATCCATGAACATTAATTTCTTTTCACTTTCCACTTCATGGATGAGAGTACCACAGATTACTTCGGGATATAGATCCGCACTCCTTCAAGGGAGTGGTCTTTGCTTCTGAGGCTTCACTAGAACTGACTTCCTCTATCAATGAGGATTGAGCTTGCTCCTTGGGATGCTAAAAGGGTATCAGGGTTGTTTCGAATTTGGTTTGATAATTGATTTATCCTTGGCTTGAGGACTCGTGTTCTTCTGAGGATGCCTCTAGGAATATCACACAACATGACAGATCTGCACTCCTTCAAGGGAGTGGTCTTTGCTTCTGATGCCTCACTAGAACTGACTTCCTCTGTCAATGAGGATTGAGCTTGCTCCTTGGGATGCTGAAAGGGTATCAATGCTATTTTGGATTTGGTTTGACAATTGATTTATCCTTGGCTCAAGGACTCATCTTCTTTTGAGGATGCCTCTAGGAATGTCACACAACATGACCCTGCAAAATTATGTTTGGGGTGTAGGACTGGTGGTTGTTAGTAAGGTGCATCATCCGTATCCTTTCTTAAGAAGGGTAGATTCAGGCAACAAGAGCCATTTATGAAGGAAGAGTTATTCTACTTAATCCATTTCTTATGGATATTTTTCATATGATGTGACTCATTAGCCAATCCAAAGGGTATCCGAGTCATTCTGTCAAACAGCATGGGATCTTCGACTTTTGTAGCCTCTGATGCATCTTTCTCATTTGTATCCTCTTCAAGTTGGATGGATCCTTCAGATTCACTTTTATAATCTTCTTCTACAATGTCATCATCATTCTCTTGAGACTCTCTTTTCACCTCTGAAGGGGCTCTGTAAGAGAAGAATAGATTCTCTGTTGTGTCCTTTATCTCTTCTTCTACATCTATCTCTACTCTTGTATTTGTCTCTACTTCTGTCTGTATCTTAGTTGCTACAGCCATGTAACTGGTTTTTGGGTATATTCAATGGCTAAATGTCTCACTTGGTGGCACTTTCCACACCACGGATTAGATTGTAGCATATCTCTTCCACCTCCCACAGGATAGGATATGTTGGTAGTATTCACCTTTAGTGTTTCCAATTGTTTTGTAATCACAACCATCAACTCCTTGATGCTGGAAACTAAATTGGACAGACAGTCCTTCAAGTTTTCACCTCCTGGAGAACTTGTAGTAGGGTTTTGTAAAGCCTCCATAATCACTCCATAGACTAGTTAGATTGATCCAGATTGTCCTCTATTCTAATTTTGATTCAGAGCTCCTATTGAGACTGGAGGTTGTTGGTTCTAGTTGGTAGGATTCCATTGTTGTTATTGAGTTGCCATTGGGGATATTGTTTGAGGCTATTGTTGTTGTGGTTGAACCATCATCTGAGGTACAATTGTCTACGTCCACATTGTGGATTTGATGCACTATATATTGTGGTACTGTTTGCATCTGAGGATAGGGTTAGGGAATAATCCTTGAGACTGCATTTGGTGGGTATACCATTTTTGGCATGGGAGAAGGTAAGACTCCTCTTCTTGAGGTCATTGATAGCCTTGCTTCAACTTCATCATAGAGTCTTGCACCTTCCCCTACAACTTGCAAGTTTATCGGTCTTTTCAAATCCACAAACTTATGGACTTATTGTTGTAGGCCTCTAAGAAAAACTCCCTTCTTGATGCCTTCATCCAAGTGATGGTTGGTCCACCTCTTCAATATGGATTCCATTCTAGATACGTATGCTTCCACATGTTCACAAGAGGAGTAACTTAAGTTCATGAACTCATGAACTTTGCTCGTATCTACTCTTCAAAACCTTAACCCTTGAATTTAGTGACAAAGATTAACTTTATGTCATCCCATGAGCCAAAAGTTCCCATTGCTTATCTCTCATACCACTAAAATGCCACACATTTAAAAGTGGCAAGGAATATATCCAACCAATGCTCAAGGGTTGCGAAATTGTTGGTTATGCATGCTACCATGAACTCAGCTGCATGAAGATCAGGGTCTTCATTGTACTCTCCCTAAAAGATGGGCAATGGGACTATATTCGTTGGCCTGTCATTATATTTCGAGGACATATTTGACTAGGAAGGGGACCTTGAATCGCCATGGGAGCTTTTGTAAAAAGTGTTGCAAGGGCATCAAAGGAGGCTTTTTCTACTACTATCTTGTTCTTGCCTTTGATTTTTGCCTTCTCTCTTCTCATGTACCTCTGCACTCATTCTAATGCTTGCCTCTTGATGGTGTCATCCATTAAGCAGTTAGGTCCACCTAGTTTTTCTATACTCAACATAATAGAATCAAAAGGGCTTCATTCTCTGGAGGACTCTTTTGCCAACATTTCCTCTACTTCCTTCTTTTCAACATCTTTGAACTCATATTTCATTTCACTACAAATGGTAAGATATTTAGTTCTCAAGGTATCAAAACTCTTCATGCATGAAGTCTTTTCTTCTAGCAGGTAACTGTTTTGGAAAGCACTAATGATAAACCATGGTTCATGATAGGAGTTGAAGATGTCACAACAAGACCAAGCCCATCGCCTGCCCTCCACGAAAGAGGAAAGAGCACAATATGCCCTCTCCCTTGAAAACCGGGCTCAAATTCAAGAGCATTCAAACATCGAAGAGGTGGTGGCCAATGAGGAGGCTCTCAAGAAGGTTGTAGAATAGTGCAACCTCACCAAGTACATCGAAAACTTTGGCACTAAGTGTGTGTAATTCTTAAGGACATACCCTGACAAGGAGTGTGGGATAGTAACTGTGGGGAGTAGAGAAGGAACCAAGCAAGTGCAAATCCCGCTTATTAAGGCCTTGGTAGAGAAGGCGCTAGGATTGGAACCAAAGGTGGAAAAGAGGAAGAAGAGAGATGTTTATACCATGCGGAAGATGAAAAAGAAAAACGTCTCGATGAATGATGGCATAAGCATCCAAGACATCCCTGACTCAGAGGTCAGATAGTAGGCCAAGTTGATCCACTCCCCCTTCTCCAGTCAAAGGTACAACTTGCTTATGCACAGGATTAGCATGCCCGTACTAGAGAGCATGGCAGCTCACTTGTACTAGAGAGGATCGGAGTGGCTATGTGTGGAAAACCATTGACCACCAATCTGCTAAAGCACTAGCCCTTGGAAATAGACCGGTGGGTGGAGAGTGCATAGCATCAAAAGGAGCCGAGAGGAAGAAGGCTTTAACCAAAGCCTTGTTCATTGGGCATGGAGGAATATTAACCGCTCTTATCCATGAAGAAATAAATGAGGCACATGATGGAGAGGAGGGAGTGGATGAAATACCTGATAGGTCACCTCCTCATCATGACAAAGAACAATCAAGTGAGAGTAAGAAGCTCAATCCAGTAGAAGGAAATCTTAGAAGTCTAAGAAGAAGACAACATAGAAAAAGTAGGAGGAATAAAGGAAGAAAAAGGAGAAAGTGGATTTGTAGAAAGCCAAGGAAGAGTCAAAACAAGAGGCAAAGGAAAGAAATAAGAAAGAGAGAGAAGAGTTTGAGAGGCTAGAGACATAGTCAAAAAGAGCCGAGGAAGAGAGGAAGAGAAAGGTTGCTGAAAAGGAGGAGTTGAGGAAGACATCAAGCTGGCCAAACACAGGTCAAGTGTGAGGAGAGATGAGGGCCCATGTTCAAGCACACAGGTACCTGAAGGCATGCCAACCATAGTGTAGGAGGGCAAGGGCAAAGCTCCCATCCACCCCATTCCACCCCTCATGGTACCTACCCCCACAACAAAAATGCCCACCCAGGGCACCTTGGCCATGGTCGATGCCAATAATATTATGACCTGGGTGTAGTATTTTGTTAACAAGGAACTAGATCAAGAAAATAGAAAGGAAACCCCAACAATAGGGTAGAAAAGACTAGCACAAGCAGATGCCCGGGTCATGACAGGACCCTAAGCCACAAAAGGTGGAAAATTTCATAACTCCCATCTCCACAACTATGACACCACCCACTAACTGCAACGAGTGTGTTGTGGAGCTACTCTCTTAGTTGGAGAAAGCCAATGAGAAAAAAAGAATAGTTGTGGTTGAGTTAGAAGCCAGTGGTAGCCTTTCAACTAGAAAAAACCTGGCAGGTGGCCATGTACCAAAAATAAATTAGTAAGCTAAAAGCAAAGCTCAATACCAAGGAAGAAATGGAGAAAACCTGGATAAAACAACTTGAAGATGAGAACCATGAGCTATTGAACTACAACGAGAATATAAACTCTTAATAATGCAACATGAGGAACTGGAAGCTTAGCTAAAGAGAGTCCAACTGGGCATGGATGAGCTCGCTGCAAGAGAAGAAGAAAGAGAGCAAGAAGAGGAATAGCATCACCGAGAGGTCAAAGACCTAGTAGTAAGGGTGTTCATAGAAATAGATGAGCAGGAGAGGTTGGAGAGAGAGATCGAACACCTGGAAAATGAGAAGAAGGTGATAACTCAGAAGCGGAAAGAATAGGTATCGACAATAACAACCTTAACATAGAGGCGGGGGGAGAGCTTTGGGGAGATGAAGAAGAGAGCAAAAGAGTCGGCAATCCACAATGAAAGGAGGGTGAAAACCTTGGCACACTATCTAGCTCAAGTGGAGAAAGACAAAGTACTCACTAAAAGCATAGCATAGGCCGCCCAGGTGGGCTTTCAAACTTAACAACCTGCCTTCTTTAATACCTTACTGGATGTCACACAAGTAGAGGAAGGAGAATCCATAGAAGCCATTAAGAGGAAGCTAGGAATAACACGTAGGGTGAAATATAGTAATTTATTCAAAATAAATCATGACAAATCAAGAAAAAAGGGTTTTATATTGAAAAAAATAGATTTTATGCACCAAAAATTTACAAACAATTATGAATGTATTCGTGAATGTATAGTGGGGCTAGGGCATGATGTTTAGCCTCAACCTACCTCCTTTTTTACATTAAAGTGCATATTCACTACTTTTTATATATGGAAAACACATGGAAAATACTCTTTACACCTAACAACAAATGCAAAATCATAAACAATAGGGAGAAAGGGTTATGAGGAGTTAAGAATCCATTGAAAGATTATTTTTTGCATATCTTAGCATATAGAATTTCTTCATTTTAATTCTTTAAAGAAGGGTAGTAGCAGGAATTAGTTTGGTGTCGATGCCTTAGGAACGACACACAACATTAGAGTGAAATGATGAAAAGAATCACTTGCACATAATCCACATTGTTTGATGTCTATGCACTTAAGGGATTTCACCTTTGCATTACAAAACATATACACATGGTATCAGAAAAACAAATCGTGGATGCATTGCACTTGATTGTTTTAAACATTGATCCACATTGAGAGCATAAGGAGTCCCTTGCTATAGGATAGTACACTCGTTCTGTTTGGGGCATGATTTGGTAAGGATTAAATTATCTCCTAGAATTAAAATTAAAAGAGTGGACTATATTTGGCATGTGCTTTAGGTTGGAATGGCGCATCTTGGGGACAATCCCCAAAATGTAAGAGAGCCATAGTGGGACCATAGCAATCAATTGGGGTATGCTCCTTGTGTATGTGATATGATTCCAATTGTTTGGATTTGGGAAGGGATTCATTGGACTATGAACGGTACAAATGTTTGTTTAAGCTACATTAGTGTGTGTAGCCTCTAGATTCTATTGGCCATGAGGCCGTGGGATGTTTTGGTTGAGCATAGAGGCCAGGATAGAACTTTAGAGCCACTACCAGGCCCAATTTTGGGTCCAGGAGAGGTGATGCCTTTGTGAGGACCTGCTAATAAGTTACAGTTTTTGAATCTTGGTTGATAGGGACCGATTGTTTAGTGTATACCAAAAGATAGTGAAATAGACCCAAAAGACCATCAAGCTAAGATCCAGAAGCAAAAAAAAGCTAAAAGGGCTAGGGCGGGCTAGACCGTGGGCTTCTGAAATTGTTAGGAGGTATTTTTCTCAATGGGATAGGCTGATGTTCCTATGAGAGAGGGGTCTTAGAGACCTTAGTTCTAGGAGTATTTCTTTAGGAGGAGGAGCAAGCTCTAGTACTTCCCCTCTCCCAGTAGATTAGCTCACTTTGAGTGGAGTAGTAGTTCCACTAGTGCAATTCCTACAGTGACACCAAATCTGCAAGCCTTAAGATTTTATTTACCCATTTTTAATGGGTTATCAAAGGAAGATGTAGAGCTCCACATTCGTGAGTTCCAAAAGTTAATGTTCAACTGCCAAATTGAAGATAAGGGACATTTGATGATGTTCTTTAATATGAGTTTGAAAGGAAGACTTGCAGTATGGTATCACAGCCTAGAAGATGGAACCATAACTACAATTGATATATTCTTAATGGCCTTCCAAAGAGAGTTTTCCCTTGAAAGAGACAGTTAGTATTGGCTATGAATCCTCAATGTAACACGTCAAGAACCTCATGAGAATATTCGAGTGTATGCCAAGAAACTGAAAGAAATGTTTCGTAAAAGGCAAACCTATATTCCCATTCTAGCTACTACTCAACTACATTACTTTTTACATGGGTTGGACTTTAGTATATCCAGGTGTATTAAGTACTGTTGCTCTTGCTAACATTGATACTTCTATTACAGGAGTAGAGGAGGTAGAGTAGCAATTACAAGTCACCTACACATCTAGGGAAAACTTGAATTTCAATCTAGGGCTTGGAAATAACGTGGCATTGACTAGTGGAAGTTAAGGAATACCCACAACCAATTGGAATGGTAGAGGAAGCATAATGTAGAGTGTGTCCATGTTGTCGGCTCCTTCAAATATGACCATGTCAATGGCTAGCTAGATGGCTTTACTAATTAATGAAAGAAAAATGGCAAACTCTAATGTCATTCCAATTAATTATTAGAACACCTAATCAACTGACTAGACCAACAGAATGGCAAGTAGGTGGTTGCGGCTATGAGTTTAGTGCATCAAATGTTCTTGGTGAAGTCAAGGACATGATGAAGTATTATACCAATATGATAGTGGAACAGTATAGAAAAATAACCATGGATGTTAATTTCCTAAAGAAACAACAAAATTTGATAGGAAGTTGATGCCTTGAAGAGGGTGGTCCATCAAGTTTTAGTTGTAAGTGGTGTGGCGATTAGCACTTTTCGAGAAATTGCCCTAATGTCAAATGTGACATATGTGGGAAGTCTAGTCATCTAGCTAGTACTTGGTAGAGTAAGATTAGCTCTCTTCAACAAGGGAGTAAGCAGCTAGGTCAAATAAATCATTGAGTGCACAAGGGAATAACCTTCACCAAGATGAGGGACCAAAACAAATACTACAAAGAAGAAAAGCTACCATAGAGAAGCTTCGTAGTGGTAGTGGTGTCAGCCTTATCAAAGCTTTGCATGTGAACACCACTAAGGCTTCTAATTTGTGAGCCATTACAAGAGAACAAAAGGTTAAAGAAGGTGATAGGGATAATGTAAAACTTGTGGAGATAAGCCCTAAACAGGATGATAAGGGGACACAAGACCTTAACCTTGATGTGGAAACTCATCCTCTAAAAGCTATTGATGGCAAAGCTGAGCCCAATAAGGCACTGCTAAAGAAGAAGGTAAAAGCTAAGAAAGAGGCACCAAAGTATGTTGAGTGAGATCAACCAAGAGAAAGAATGGTCTAGCAGGAGAAGAGAACCTTTGCTAATTTTCATGAATTTGATTTAACATGTTCTCTTTGCAAGATCAAGCCTGATGTGAATCTCTTATAGTTCAAGAAGATTCTTTGCATTAGGTATATCTTTGAACCCTTGGGAATAGCTCGAATGTGAGATGATTCGTTTGAACATGCTAAAAAGAATTGCTTAAGTGTAGCAACATATGATGATGGCGTATTAGTGAAACATGCCATTGTGGACTTGGGGTCCTCCATCAACATTATGAGTTTAAAATTGATGGAAAGGCTAGGATTGGAAATCCAAAATAATGCCTCCATAATTCTTTGAATGGCAGATGAAAGTTTAAGGCAACTTGAAGCTGCATTACCAAAGTCCACGTGATTGTTGCTAATGTGGAATGCATTGTTGACTTTAGGGTTATCAGGTTTGTAGGGCAACCAAGTTATCAAGTATTATTAGGAAGGCCATGGATACATATTAGTGGAACATGCCATTGTGGACTTGGGGTCCTCCATCAACTTGGGGTCATCTGATTCTTAGTAGAGGTGCATGACGTGTGATAATGGATGCATATCTTGAATCTCCTCAAAGTGAGAGAGTACGTTTATTTTTGTTTCAATTAGATGCATTAGAGGATCCATCTAGTAGTGAGACTTCAATCAAGTGATGAATCAAAAGAAGGGTCCACTAGAGAGAATGTCTGCCAGGTGACTCTAAATAAGAGATGCAAATGCGATTGAGCTGGACCTCGATATGTTGGATGATCCCAGACCAATTAAATTAGGGTCTATGCTCAGTCTCAAAGAAAGAAAGGAATATTTGTCCTTCATCCAAGAATTTTGTGACATTTTCACTTAGATGTATGATGAGCTGAGGGATATTCCTCCCAGTCTGTTAGCTGTGTGCATACCATTCCCTTAAAGAAAGGTAGTTGCCCTATGTGTGACAAAAAGTGAGGCATATGCCTTTTAAGTTAAGGGACGGACTATTGGAGGAGCTATAAAAATTGCGTAAGACTGGCCTAATATTTCCTGTATAACACACGGAGTGGTGTTTGCGAGTAGTTATTAGGAAAAAGAATAATAATCAAATCGAGCTTTGTGTAGATTTTTGGGAGCTCAATAAATATACTATCAATGATTATTATCCATTTCCATTTATTGATCAAATTCTCGATTAGTTAGTAGGTAGAGATATCTATTCATTTATGGACTACTTTATTGGATATAACCAAATGGCTATTGTAGAGGAAGATAAGTTGAAAATGAAATTTATCACTATATTTGGTACCTTTGCATATAATGTTTTGGCATTTGGGTTAAAAAATTTGCTAGGTTCTTGGCAACGTACAATTGATAAGAATTTTGGTGATATTCTCTAAGAGGAGTTAAAAATCTTTTTTGATGATTTAGGGGCAGCCACCACAAGGGAGAGACAGCTGATTATGTTGAGAAAATGTTTTGAGCATTGTAGGAAGTTTTGCATTACTCTTAATCCAAGAAAGTGCATCTTTGAAGTGCCCTATGAATTGCTATTGGGCCATGTGGTTATCTTGGTTGGTATTGCGATCGATCCTAAAAAGATAAAGGTTATTGCCACTATGAGTCCACCATGTACTCCTAAACAAGTACATAGATTTTTATCATCAGTGGGATACTATCGAAGATTTATCAATGCACTGGTAGAGAGAATGATGCCATTGACGAATCTATTATCCTTTAACTATTGATTTGTTTGGAGTGACCCATTTCAAGTACTTGAGGATGAAAAGAAAAAACTAGTGAAAGCACCCAAAAGGAGTGAGGTCTACTATATAATTTTAGTAGTCACAATGTATAGTATCAGCTACTATTCAACCTAGATTTGGGAGGAGAAGTGGTATCATCCAATTGCATTTGCTAGCAACACAATATTGATGAGTTGGGAATCTCCCAATTCTCATTTTTTGAATACTAAAAAAGTGGCACCCGGATAACATGCCCATAAGTTTCTCAAAACCATATAATGTGACCTATCATTGGAAAGTGCTTTAAAAATGGAATCTATTGAGCTATAGAGCACTCGATTTGGAGTTATAGTGTTCAAGTTATGACAAACCCAAAGATTTGACCACGTGTCCCAAACTTATGGGAAATTCCCATATTCCTCAATATGGTGTTTAGCCGTAATTGGGAATATTCAAGATTAATTATATCTACATGGAGAAGTTGTCTTAGGATGGTATTTGTGACAAAGAAATTTAGGCATTACATCCTCTATATGAAAAGGTGGTATTTTATATAAGGCAGAGGGATTGAGGCTATTAATAAATAAGTTGTAGTTGTGTGATCGTCCAACAAAATGGCTTATCACCTTATTGGATATGTTGCAAATTTTTGAGATAGTGACTTGCTAGCGATTCCCTTAGAGTGGAATTGCTTTGCAAATTCCTTGGACAATTATGATTTTGTTGAAGATGTTTTTTTCAATTGTGGTCCTAAGGGGCTCTTACAATTTCCTTTAGATATTAGCCTAGGACTGCTATGTGGACTTCTCGCTAACATGTTGTATTTTGGCCGCCAATGGCAAGTTTGGGTTATGAGTCAGGTAGTACTTGATCACTTTCCTATTTTTTCATGGATGCACGGGATCATTCAACTCATATTCATTGAACGTCTCTTGCAATTTATGCAGGGGGTTGGCCAATAATTTGATGTAGTTAGGATAGGGCCTGAGCAACTAGTATCGTTGGTCTAGTTTTGTGCTTTAGTAGAGTTATGTGGGAACCAAGGGTTTGTTTTCAATAGTAAGCTATTGAATGGTATGATTTTGGTTGATTCCATTAGGCCAAGAGAGCCATGTATTTGTTTAATGTGGGTGCCGTTAATGTTTTATTGTTTTAATGCTTTACTAGATAGATTTGATGGAGATTGAAGGGATCCTCTTGTTGTGCCGATGCTTCTTCTGGCCAAGTCAAGGTGATATCCTTCCTTTATTTGTTTTTTCCTTTATGCTAAATGGTTATGTATGTGGAGATTTTTATTTTGTTGGGAGTTGGCATTCAAGCCATCAAGTCCCAGGGTTAGGCTAGGTATGTTTGGGGAGATCCAAGTCGTTGTCAACAATATAAAAATAGCAAGGTATAGGAGTCCCCTCCTAGTAGAAGTTCTTGCTCTGGTTGTCCTAGGATGATCAGTAAGCAGATCAGACCACCACTTAGGATGACTCCTTTGATAGTTCTTTTCAGCCAATCTCTATTGAAGCAATTAGTTAACGACTAGCTCTAGATATCTATTAGATTATACTTGGCCTATCCCTTATAGATTTTCATGCCTTGATTTGATTAGGGGATAGGGTGAGAGTTGTCTTTATCTTTTGTTGTGTATTATTTTTTGAAGCAGCTTGATGCTCTTTATAGTTCTTTATGTGCAGATCAATTCATGGATTTGATAGGCTAAGTCTCCCTATCCTGTGGTCACCAATGAGAGTGGAATTCAAACACTAGAAAAATGCCATGCGAGTACCAAATGACGAGCATTTAAGGTGGAATTCAAAGCTTGAAGGAAGTGGAGGACGTGGATCTGTGCCAACCATTCTAAGTGGTCAGGAAGACAATAATTCAAATTACTTCAAAAGCTAAACTTCACAGAGTGGTTACGAATTTTTCATAATTTTTAAGGATTTAGGATCAAAGCACGACAAGTTTCAGATAGTTAAGAACTTTGAGACAGACAAGTAGAATTTTTTAGATCACGAATTGGTTGCCGGACACGGGAGAAGCTAAACATGAGGCGCATTGAATGTGTGAAGGAGACCTTAATGGTCAAAAAGTGTGCCCTTTGGGAGCTTGGGTACCCCAAAAAGTAGTAGAAAGGGGGATTATTTTTCCTAGTGGCCTTTTAAAAAAAACATCTTCTAATACATGACATCATGAAAATGGTGGGGGTGGCTATAGAGCCAGCACATAAGCATACCATCTGATTACTTCAACCTATTCCATGAATTTTATGCTTCCAATCACTAGCCTCCCCGTGGAAAATGGTGGAAATTAATATTTCTCTCTCCTCCCTCTCTCTCCTCTCAAGTTTTAGTCATGTAGATGATTCTTGAAAGATATTGGAATGAATATGAATCGGATTGATATCAAATCATATCGATGTGCAGAGTGATGGCCACGTGGTTTGAGGATTAATGACAGGTTTAGTGGTATGTGTGAAAAAAACTTGTTTGATATCTGATTGTAATATGTTTGAGAGCTATGACTTAATTTTTTAACTCAAAAAAATCAAATAAATATAGGAATTTATTCAAAATAAATCATGGAAAAATCAAGAAAAATGGATTTTATATGGGAAAAAATAGATTTTGTGTGCCAAAAAGTACAAAAAATTATGAATGTGTCTATGAATGTATGGTGGTGCTAGGGCATGAGGTTTAGCCTCAACCTATTGCCATTTTTATATTTAATTGTATATTTACTACTTTTTATATACAAAAAACACATGAAAGATACTCTCTACACCTACCAACGAATGCAAAACCATAAATGGTGGAGGAAAAGGGTTGTGAGAAGTTAAGAATCTGTTGAAATTTGATTTTTTTCATATCTTGGCATATATAATTTCTTTATTTTAAGTCTTTAAAGAAGGGCAGTAGTACGAATCACTTCAATGCTGCCTTAGCCAATGATGCAATGCATTAGAGTGAAATCATGAAAAGAATTTCTTGTGCACAATCTATGCTATTTGAACTGTAAGTTTACATGTTTGTGCACTTATGGGCATTCACATTTGCATTGCATTACATATACATATGGTATCAAAAAAAAAATCTTGGATGCATTACACTTGATTGTTATAAATGTTGACCTGCGTGGAGAGGGTAAGGAGTCCTGTGTTGTAGGATAGTATGTTTGTTCTCTTTTGGGCTTGATTTGGTAAGGATTGAATTATCTCCTTAAAAAACATTAAAAGCGTAGACTATGTTTTGCATGTGCTTTAGGTTGGAATGACGCACCTTGGGGCCAATCCCCAAGGTGTAGAGGAGAGACCTAGTGGACTCACAACAATCTGCTATTTTCTCATGTTGCTCCCTATATATATTATATGATCTATTTGGAAACTCCAATTTCTTGGAGTTGGGAAGGGATTCATTAGAATATGAACAATACAAACGTGTGTTTAAGCTAGATTAGTGTGTGTAGCCTCTAGATGCTCCTAGCCACAAGGTCATGGGGTGTTTTGGATAAGCATAAAAGCCTAGCTAGAGCCTTAGAGCCAATGTCTAGTTTTGGCCCTGACAATTAGTATAGGCTAGGTACAATGATCTTCAATTCATCCCTTTTTCTTTGTATTGTGCTTTTGAAGTGCAGATCATGTCCTTTGGGTTGCACTTTCCTTGGAGCATGGGATGATTTGGAACATGTGGTCTATCAAGTGCAAGCATATTCTTTTACTTAGGAGCACAAAAGCCATGGAGGTACCTATGCAATAGGCCCTAGTGTGAGGCTTGGGGAGTCCACCTTATAATTCATGGAAGATACCAGATGAGCTAAAAGGAAATGGCATTTTATCTAGTAAAATTTACATGATTATATTTTTCAAAATGGTTTTTTAAATTATAATTTTTTAAAATACGTAGCTTTAGTAAAGTAAAAGGGATCATTTTATGGCAGTATAGCATGTAAAGAAATGATATTTCCTAATACACTTTGGACACATGTTACATAGATGATTTCTTATAGGTGTATCCCTCAAGTGTGCGGTTTGGGCTTTATTTCTCAGGATCATATATTGAGAGAGTTAAGAGACTGTGCAGTGAGAGTAAGTCTATATAGAATCCACAAGAGGTGAAGATGAGAAGATAATATTTTTTATAGGTTTGTAGTATTGAATTTGAGATTATGTAAAATATTATACTTATATTTCTATACTTTATTAGGCCTATTATATGTGTATGTTATATGTTTTTGGGGCATTGTTTTGTTAAATGTTTGTGAGAAGTGATAAAGTTTGTGTTAGCAATAATTTTTTTAAATATTATGGATATTTTAGATATTTGTGATAAAGGTGGACACATGTGTGTATGCTTGATATGTGTCTAAAGTATGTGATTAGGAATTTAAGAAAGATCTCTCCAAACGGCCCAAAGAGACACCCATGTGTAGATACATGTGGAAAGAAGAAATAATAAGGTATTTAAAAAAAGAGAAGGGGAAAGAAAACCCAAAAAATGGAAATGGAAGGATTCAAAATTTTGGGGGATTTTTTGTTAAAGGGGGAAGAGAAGATGAAGAGATGGGTTGCTATGATTGACTGTGAGCTTGTTAAGGGGAAGAAGACAGGTCTACCATGAAGCAAGCCTACAAAAGGGTGATAAGGATAGGAGAAAAAGGGGGATCCTACCTCACAGTTAGCTATGAAAGAGCTATAAGACCTACTCATTGTCATAATTGAAAAGGAACATGCATTGATAGAAGGCTCAACAAGTAGTTTGTAGGGTTCATTTGGCCACACATATATAGGAGCAAAGGTAGGTTTTGTTTTTAATCTTGGTCTTTGTTTCAATGTGCTCTAAATGAATTAAATCTTGTGGCAAGACATGAAGAAATATCTAGAGAGGAAGTAATGAAGGAGAAGTTAGAATGCATGCTATTGTCTCAAGTTCTCATGCTAATAGGAAATGGCCAATCTTTGAAGCACAATGTCTTTGCATTAGCCATCCAAGAACTGAGCATACCTTAGGAGGGTTCAAGAAAGAATGTGCTATGCAGGCTATCTTGATGCCAGGAGGCATATTCCACGGTGGATTCCGTGAGGTTTTACGGTGGATTCCGTAAACTTAGATGACCGGGGCTCATACGCAAAGAGGATTCTTTGTGCGAGAAGTTGATGGGGACGCCTGTCCTTTTCGGGCGTTTCATTAATTTAGTGTGTACATGGGTGATTCCATAGCGGGTGATTCCGCAAAATGCATATTAAATTAATAAGCGTTTATGAGTTTAGAGTGCGCACTCGTAATAAATTAAGGTTAGGATTTATTTCTAACCAGTTGATTTATTTATGTAGCTGAAGACTGCTAGGTATTCACTTTTGTCGGTTTAATTGTGTTATTTTACTAACGATTGTGAATGCTTCAGTTGATGTGTAGAGATAGCAGCAGTGGCGGAGGAAAGCATTGGAGACTAGCGGGTTTTCGACCTTTGGACTATATTTTGATAGGCGCCACGCCTATATTTTGTTATGTCTATAGAGACATCGATTATTATTTTGTATGCGCTTATGCGCCTGGATATGTTATTTCTATTTGGACATTGAGATTGGGCGTGCCAGACACTATGGGCACCGTCCATTAGCTTTATTTTCCTATTTTTGGTAGAAAGCAAACTCAAAAGCTAAAAGCTTGTCATATTTTTGTAATTGGGCTATTTTTGAGCATAAAGATTGGAAATATACATTAAATACATGCTTTGTGAAGCGCTCACACAAGGCATGGGGGAGATTGAACCCAATTTGTCTCTTGTCTCATGTCGTGCTTGCTTTTACATGGGTTTTTGTGCTAAAAAGTAGAGTACTTTGTTCTTGGGGACCTTCGGGAATTCACCACGTGAGCTATCTGCGACCGATCTGCGCACCAGTGGTATCAGAGCGGAGCAGAGATCAAGGGCTTCCAATCGCTACCAATCTCGGGCGAAGGCGGAGCTCCAGGAACAAACGGCCTCTACAGTCAATCTCGTCGCGAACCGTCGATACAGGCAGACTTCTGGCGATCAAGAACCCCTGTTTCCACTGTCAGATCGCGAAGGACCAATCTCTGTCGGCGGAGGACCACTCATCAATTCTCTTCATCAAGTCGTTGCAAACAGAGATAAGATTTCTTCTTAATCAAGTTTAGTTTGACCTTAAAGCTTAGTCTTAAGCTTTAGAAGCTTTATAAGCTTCAAATCGACAAATCGACTGGCAAGAAGACACCTCAGAAAATCACGCGTGAAGAAAAAACGGCCCCCCCCCTTCACGAAAAAACGGCGGCCTGTTTCCTCCTTCTTAAGCTTATTAAGCTTAAGCTTAACTAATTAAGCTTAAGACACACTATACTCTGCAAGTTACACAGGGCAGAGAAGTCAAAATACTCCAGGTCTCGCACTACAGAAGTCAAGTTCAGCAAGTCACTTGGAATCAAGTCCTGCAAGTTCTGCAAGTCGGCCTAAGTCCAGCAAGTCAACAACCCTACAAGTCTGCTAAGTCTGCAACTCTGCAAGTCAGACTAAATCAGAACTGACTAATGCTTAAAACTCATAGAATACTTGTTCGTTTGCAAAAACTCTGAACTGGAAAGTTGTTCACAGCAAGCTGTTCTACCTATCTGCAAGTTCGTTGAAGTACTTTCAGCAAATAGAGACAGAAATATTGTAGAATTTCTGAAAATTGAAGAAAAAAATACCCAAAAATACATAGCCTTGTAACCCCAAATTTGAGCTACGCTCATCTCGCTAACTGATTTTGAGTGAGAAAGGTTTGTTGAGTTTTACAGGATGACTACCCCACATATAGATGATCCTATGGCTGAAGACGATCTACCCGAGCCTATCATGGAACAAAAGCTGGATCTTATCATGCTGCAATTGGAAGAAGAGCGAAGAGCTAGGCAAGCCTTGCAAGCGCAATTGATGAAGCTACAAGGAGCGTCCACTGACAAAGAAGAACCACAAGCTGAAGATCTGATTCGCCGTACCATCGACGCCACTCTTGAAGCACAAACCATTCGCAAGGAATCCAAGATAAGTAAACGAAGTTTCAAGTTTCGCACTTTCAATGGCATAAGAGAAGGAAAGACTGTTTTATCATTCATTAGCCAATTTGATGACTATTTCCATGAGGAAACTTATCATGAGAAAGATAAAATCAAGTGTGTTACTAATCATCTGATAGATAGAGCATCACTTTGGTGGTCTGTAGTCCGCAAGAGCATAGAATGTCCTGCTACATGGGAAGATTTCAAGAAGAAGTTCATGCAAAATTTTCTACCACCGCAATTTCATGAGAAGGCTATCAAGCAATGGGATTTACTCCAACAGCGCGATCGTGAGCCTATTCCACAGTATACAGAGCGTTTTTGGAATGCACTCCTACAGCTACGCATGCTTGAAGACGTACCAGAGACGACACATAAGCGGAAGTACATGTCTGGACTTCTTGGACATTACTATGCTGAGGTAAATATGTTCAAGCCTGCTACCCTTGAAGACGCCATCTCCTTAGCTCACGACACTGAAGATAAGTTACGTGGAAGAGATCGACGACCACAGCCATTCCAAGCAAACGGTAATTATGGATCTAAACAATTCAATTCCAATTTCAGAAGGTTTAATCCAGGTCGTTTCTCATCACCATCTTTCCGCAAGAATTGGCCTAAACCACCTGCATTACCATCCACTGTCAATCCAAATCCTAAGTCTATCCAACAAGCAAATCCAAATATACCCAGACTCCCAGCCATTGCAAATAATGTGACCAAAGCCAAGCCCATCGTATGCTACAAGTGTCACCAGCCAGGCCATCTCGCAGCAAATTGTCATTCAAAGAAGCCATCAGCACATATCAACTACCTTGGAGCTATGGACGAAGACGAGCATGAGGATATGCCAGATTTCACTAAAGAAGAAGATGATCCTACTACTACATCCGACACTTTACCAGGTATGCCTACTTTACATTCATTGTTAACTATGAAATGTATGGTGCATGGAAAAGAAAGAATTATATTGCATGATGACGGTAGTACGCATGACTTTATTTCAGAAAAATTGGTAAAGGAATTGAAATTGCATACTGTACCTACGCACTATCGCATAAAAGCTGCATTTTTAGGCACTAGGTACAATGGCACACAAGAAGTTCAAGATTTAGAAATTCAAATTGGTCCATATATTGAAAGAAGAAATTTCTTAGTTGTCCCATTACAGTCTAGCGACATTATTCTAGGAATGCCATGGAGACACCAACATAATCCCAATATAGATTATTCCACACACACAATGAATATTAATTTTCAAGGAAAATCTATTACATTATTTGGTATGCATGCATCTCATATGTTTCCACTGCTTTCGCATACTCAAGCAAAACGTGCACTACGCAAGAACACTAAATCATATCTCATTTGGGTGAATGAATTGCACGCAAAGGAAAATCATCTGTACCCTAGGCATAAGGAATTTCTTGCATATTTTAAGGATTGTTTTGCAGAAGACCTACCACCAGGTTTACCTCCATCACGTCCAGAAGACCATAAGATTGACCTAATACCTAGCACACAACCACCTTGCAAAGCCCCATATAGACACAATCAAATAGAGCAAAAAGAAATCCAGAGTCAAGTAGAAGAATTACTAAATAGAGGTTTAATTCGACCTAGCAGTTCCCCATTCGGTGCACCTGTGCTCTTAGTCAAGAAAAAGAATAATACTTATCGGATGTGTATTGACTACCGAGCATTAAACAAGATCACTGTAAAGAATAGGTATCCTATACCTAGAGTTGATGACCTTATGGACAAACTGCAAGGATCTTCTATATTTAGTAAAATTGACCTTAAATCTGGATATCATCAGGTGAGGCTAGATAGATCCGACATATTTAAGACTGCATTCAGGACATAGTTTGGCCATTACGAATTCTTAGTTATGCCATTCGGATTAACTAATGCACCTGCTACTTTCAGTAGAATGATGAACCGTATTTTTCTAAAATATCAATATTGTGTGATTGTTTTCTTTGATGATATTTTAGTGTTCAGTCAAAGTGAAAAAGAGCATTATGAGCATTTATCATTAGTTTTTCAATTACTGAAAGAAAATCAATTGTTTGCAAATCCTGAGAAGAGTGAATTCTTTAAGATAGAAATAGAATATCTAGGTCATATTGTATCAAAAGAAGGAATAAAAGTTGATCCTAAGAAAATTGATGCAATATTGCATTGGCCTATTCCTAAAAATGTACATGAATTACGCTCATTCCTTGGTCTTGCTAGTTTCTATAGGAAGTTTGTACGTAATTTCTCATTACTTGCTTTACCATTGACCAAACTTCTTAAGAAAGGCATTGTTTATCAATGGACTGAAAACCAGCAGAAATCCTTTGATTTACTCAAACGTGCATTGACCAATGCCCCTGTTCTACAATTGCCTGACTTTAACAGACCATTCTTTCTAGTTGTGACTGATGCTAGCGGATCAGGAATAGGAGCCGTATTAATGCAAGACAACCATCCAATAGCATATTCTAGTTCTAAGCTGAAAACCTCTGAGCTCAAATATTCCACTTATGACAAGGAACTCTTAGCAGTTGTCCAAGCATCAAAACAATGGAAGCATTATTTAGTGGGTTCAGAATTCATGATAAAGACCGACCAGCAAAGCATTAGACATCTACTTAGCCAACCCCAAATTTCTGACCGCCATATCAAATGGGCTTCATTCATTCAAAGTTTCCATCCTATCATTCAATACCAACCTGGAAAAGAAAATGTAGTTGCTGATGCATTAAGTAGAAGACCTGCAATTCATAACATTTCTATCATATCTTTTGATTCTTTGATTGCTATGAAAGACACATATCACCAGGATATTACTTTTCATTCTGATTGGCAAAAATTAGTTCAAAATAATTTCATTCCCGTTGATTCATTGTCATATAATGATGGATTCATGTTCTTTGAAAAGAGACTGTGTGTTACTATTCCATTCCGATCTTTTGTTTTAAATGAAATTCATTGTCCCCCATATCAAGGTCATAGAGGTATCATTTCTACATTACGCATGTTAACTGAAGATTTTTATTGGCCGCATATGGATGCAGATGTATCTAATTTTGTTTCTGAATGTTTGATTTGTCAAAGAATAAAAAGACATCATGGTAAACAGTATGGATTATTAATGCCTTTATCTATTCCATCTAAACCTTGGGAACATATATCTATGGATTTCATTACTGGCTTACCAAATACTAAATCTAACCATGACATGATTTGGACAATTGTAGATAGATTTAGTAAGCAAGCATATTTCATTGCATGTAAGAAAACTTTAACAGCATCACAAGCAGCACAGTTATTTTTGAAAATTGTTTTTACTAACCATGGATTGCCGAAAGTGATTATTTCAGATAGAGATTCTAGATTTTGTAATAATTTTTGGATTACACTGTTTGCAAATCTAGGCACAAAGATTGATTTCTCATCTGCATTTCATCCAGAAACAAATGGACAAACAAAAGCCACAAATAGCACTATTTTAGATCTTTTACGTGCATACACTATCTCTAAACCTCAGACATGGGATACTCATTTGCATTTATTACAGTTTGCTTACAATAATACACCACACACATCTACAAAGAAAGCACCTTTTGAAGTTATTTATGGATATAGATTATCTACACCTGTTGCATCTTTGTCTAATAGAATACAAAGTGCCGATGATATTGCTGTTATGCATAACACTATTTTTTATGAGGTCAAGGATATGATTGCTAAAGCCCAACAATCATATACCAAACAAGCCAACAAGAAAAGACAAGTCATGAATTTCAAAGTTGATGATTATGTTTGGCTTAGAATAGAAAAGCGTAGACTGCAAAGTGTAGATAGACATCCAGTTGTCAAATTAGCCCCTAGATTCTACGGACCATTTAGAATCATTCATAAGATTAATGACAATGCATTCAAGTTAGAACTGCCATCCCATTGGAAAATTCATAATACATTTCATATTAGTTTATTGAGACCATTTAGAGGACAATTACCTATCCACCCTATCTATGAAAACCCACCTTTACTAGAAGAAGAGACTGAAATACTTGAACCAGAAGCCATTATAGACACTGACTACATGACCACTAGAACTGGCCGAAGGTATTCTAGATATCTAGTGAAATTTAAGAACCATCCTGTAGAGGAAGCACAATGGATGCACGCTAGAGACCTAAATGCTTTTCCCACTCTGTTAGCTCCACATTGAGCTAATAGCAATTGAGGTCAATTGCTATCCCACCCCGGGGGTATGATGCCAGGAGGCATATTCCACGGTGGATTCCGTGAGGTTTTACGGTGGATTCCGTAAACTTAGATGACCGGGGCTCATACGCAAAGAGGATTCTTTGTGCGAGAAGTTGATGGGGACGCCTGTCCTTTTCGGGCGTTTCATTAATTTAGTGTGTACATGGGTGATTCCATAGCGGGTGATTCCGCAAAATGCATATTAAATTAATAAGCGTTTATGAGTTTAGAGTGCGCACTCGTAATAAATTAAGGTTAGGATTTATTTCTAACCAGTTGATTTATTTATGTAGCTGAAGACTGCTAGGTATTCACTTTTGTCGGTTTAATTGTGTTATTTTACTAACGATTGTGAATGCTTCAGTTGATGTGTAGAGATAGCAGCAGTGGCGGAGGAAAGCATTGGAGACTAGCGGGTTTTCGACCTTTGGACTATATTTTGATAGGCGCCACGCCTATATTTTGTTATGTCTATAGAGACATCGATTATTATTTTGTATGCGCTTATGCGCCTGGATATGTTATTTCTATTTGGACATTGAGATTGGGCGTGCCAGACACTATGGGCACCGTCCATTAGCTTTATTTTCCTATTTTTGGTAGAAAGCAAACTCAAAAGCTAAAAGCTTGTCATATTTTTGTAATTGGGCTATTTTTGAGCATAAAGATTGGAAATATACATTAAATACATGCTTTGTGAAGCGCTCACACAAGGCATGGGGGAGATTGAACCCAATTTGTCTCTTGTCTCATGTCGTGCTTGCTTTTACATGGGTTTTTGTGCTAAAAAGTAGAGTACTTTGTTCTTGGGGACCTTCGGGAATTCACCACGTGAGCTATCTGCGACCGATCTGCGCACCATATCTAGGACACATGAAAGGTTATAGATCAATATCTTGAAGGAAAATATGAAGCTCGGTGAAGTATGGAAAGGTCTTAACAGAGAAAGGGGTAGGAGGCATCATATTCATTGAGAAAGAGGAGGTAGAGTTTGAAGAAAGGGGGGACTAAAGCAGTGCTGTGAAGAAAGAAAAGTGGCAAGCTCCTTAGACAGGTAGAGCTTACAATCATCAAGGTGGTAGTAGACAATGAGAGAGGAAAAGAGAGTGGACATATATATTGTTGCACTAATAATGAATGAGTGATGGTTCAATTTTGTTGCTCTAGTAGAATAGGCCATGAAGTGAGCTCACAAGCACTAATAATGAATGAGTACTAGTCCAATTTTGCTAGGGGAGTAGCTCGGGGGGGTCACTCATGAATATATATATATATATATATATATATATATATATATATATATATATATATATATCATGAGTTCAAAATAAGGGGTTTTTAAAACACCATTTTTATACATTTTTTATATACAAAAGGGTGTCATATAAAGGGGTTACTTACAGATTGAATAGAAAAGAGTTGTGTTTTATTCAAGAAAAATTCACAGATTAGGATATTTATAAATAGGCCATAAACGCATGTTATATAGAGAATATATATATAGTGAACCCCCCAAGGGGAGTAAGCCATAGTCAGTTGACATTGTATCATAAAGATCGTATCTTAATTCCCTAGAATATCCAAAACAACAATGGAGCTTGTACAATTTCCAATTCTATGCATAAGATTGATGTAGGGTTGGAGATCCTACATTGTGAGACATGGAAGCCTTTCCTCTATCTAGACTATTGACTATGAAGCTCAAAAGTAGAATCATGGATGATAGAGAATGACTTGCCATCGCCTTGGGTTATTAGTGTTCGATAGAGTGACCATCATTATAGTAGCATTTCATAGTAGTAGCTAATTTATGATAAGCACTATGATAATGGAGATGAGAAATTAAAGAAAGGAAAACTCAATTATGATTAAAGAAAGAGAGGCAACCTACTACTAAAGGAGACTCATGTAGAGACTTAGCTATGAAGTGAAGAGTGTTGTCTCTTCCCGAAAGGTGAAGCCCTTTCAATTTGGATATGTAATACTTCTTTGTTGACCACAAACCTATTTAATACTAGAAATAGGTTAATAGATGCATGACACTACTCCATCTATAGCATAACTATTGGTTGGCATGCTTATGTGGCCCCCTAAAACAATGCTTAACTAGTTCCAAGTCTCAACCCTAGGAATAGTCATGATTATCTATCCTTTTTAAAAAATTTAAAGCCACTCGGCCAACAAGGTTCACCCATCCATAGGATAGTCTCATTGAGATGACCATCCACCCACTTCCCTTAGCATGGCATATTTTAGTTAACAAATCAAGCATACTACTCACATTATGATAAATATACAAATATCTTCCTTATTTAATCTTTACAAGGGGTTTGTTGGCACATCCTTATTGTATGACCATTATAGCAATCCTTCTGAGAAAATAAGGTAGTTCATATTATTGTCATATCTATAACCACTCTAAAGAGAAAACCACATGTTGCTACCCTACCCTGTTCAACTAGAGCCTTCTAATGCTAAACTATGTTGGGATCGTATAGCTTTCCTTCCCTATCTTAGGACCAAGATTGAGATTATAGCTTCAAATTAGAGCCCTTCCAATTCACATTTGTAGTAAGGGAGAACCTTCCTATACAGATGACTATATGTACCTAAATAGTGGTCAACCACCTTAGATAGTTTATATACAACTTTGGGGGTGAGAGTAACCAAGATGGACCTTGGGGATGGCATCAGACCTGAATCCCATCAAGTTGCTGCTTAAGGCATGGGCATAAATAGAATCTTATTTTATAATTTATTGCATCCACAAACAATCAATAAGTTATCAATAACCATTCATTTCAAATCATGTATCAAACTAGCTTTTCATGGATTTTTTAATAAATTTAAAAATTCCAATGAAATATTACAATGGTCCCCCTTCAACCATTAAGATCCAACTCATACATTAAGTTTGACTTTGTGCACATGAAAGCATGAAGGTAGGGCTAGCTTATAGGCATGTATCTCAAGGCATTTTATGATTTTGTATAGCCCACAATATCTAGAACTAAGTTCCTTAAATATCCCAAGAGATAAGGAACTTTTGTTGGGTGAAACCCTTAGCAAGACTATGTCACCTTCTTTAAAGATTCCATCTGTCCTTCTTGGGTCTTTGTAGGGCTTTTATCAATCCTAGGCCACCATTACGTCTTGATAGATTTCTTTGACTTGTTACTACATGTCATCTAGCATTATTTTGAGGCTTCAACCTTTATGGTAGGGTTTGAGAAACTTAGAAGAGATAAGAACTCTTGTTTGAATAATGCTTGGAATGGTGTCATCTCGATACTTTGTTGGAATGAAGCATTATAGGTGGGCCAATGGAAGGTGTTCAATCCATCTCTTTGGCTCCCTACTACAAGAAGCTCTTGAAACATCCTCTAGAATTTAATTGCCTCTTTCATTTTACCCATCGATTGGTGGATAATAAGCCATGCTAAAATATAGCTATGGTTTGATAGTCTAGAAGAGGCTAGTACAGAATTTGAAGGTAAAGAGAATGCCATGATTACTTATGATCCTTTTTAGAATCCCATGCAGTCAAAATATCTCTTTAATGTGAATATCTCTTTGAATATCATAGTAATTTGTCAAGGCTTATGCGTTAATTTGAGAGGGATAGCATGAGCTACCTTAGTAAGCATATCTAGAATCACCAAGATGGAATCATACCCTCCATTATAGTAGATAGGCCCACTACAAAATCCATTATAATATTTTTCCACTTCATTTGAGGAGTATTAAAAGGGTGTAATTCACATATAGCTTGACCCTTTCAACCTTGATCCTTTGAACTTAAGCATTGAATCATATACTTAAGGATATTTGCTTTTATTTCTAGCCAATGGTAGCTTGTTCCCACTTCATTCAAAGCCAATAGTAGCCAATGGTAGCCTAGGTATCTAGCCATAGGACTATTGTGTGCTTCCTGTTGAGATGGAAAGCTCAATCTATGCGGACATTGATGATGAATCACCTGGTTGGATGGGTTTGCACATCTATACTTAGTAGGTTTTTGGTCATTATGATACTCACATATCCACCTACTTATCATTTATTATATTTTATTTTTTGCACCTATGTGCAATTAGCACAATTATAGTGTCAATCTATTAGTATAGTTAGTTATGCATTGTTTGACTTAGTAGATCACTTTCATTTATGTTGTATCTTATCTATACTATGTGTACATTGTAGTGTGTATAAAAAGAAGAAAAAGAAACTAGGAAGAAAAAATTTTGGTCTCCATCTCTCTTTTTGTATTCTTGAGTGAGCTTCCTCTTATATGTATGGTGTGTGTTTGATGTAGCAACTCAAGCAAGTCCCCCCCCCCCGCCCCCCAAAACCATGGAATTTGTGACATGGTATCACAGTGGTCCTACTAAAAGACATTGTTTTTAAGGTTGAAGTGAAGGAGAAGAAGTAAGGATTCGAGTAAGCAAGAAATGGGTAAGAACCTTTCCCATTCTTCCACTCTTTCTCTTGGATAGAGCATGTGGAGGCTAGAAGCAGAGCAGAGCAAAAATCTCATATTGTTGTGAGATTAAGTTTACAAGTAAAGCACTATATATATTGTAATAAGACCTTTAGGGTGGGCTTATGTGCTACGTTTCTAGTCATCTAAGTCGATTTTAGGCCCCATTTTAGATCCACAAGGTTGCAAACAATAGTGTTAGAGTATACTATGATTTTGGTTGTGTTGACTGAAAGTAAATGTTCAGGTTATTGATTTCAAATGTGTAAGTTCAGAGGTGTTTACTAGGAAAAAAACACCATTTTTATCTACAAATAGGTTATATATTATGTGTATAGTTGAGCAGACACAATGAAAGAGGCTATTTGATGTGATGATGTGCATTGTAAAAGATTGCAGAGGACAAGCTTGCTGTTTTGTATCATTTTTGTGAAAATGGTAGAGAATTGTGGAAACCCAACACTAAGAAGTTGGACAAAAACAATTATCCATCATGGAAGTTTTGTGTGATGAGAGTCCTTATTGAAAAGGGCCTTTACAAGTTTGTTTCAAAAGAAGAAAAGGAGCGAGAGCTAAGTAATCCTACGAATGTAGAAGAATTAAAGGCATAGAGAGAATGGAATGCAAAATATAAAAATGTGATATATTCACTATCTAAAGTCATTGATAATACTATATTGGGACATACTAGAAATGCAAAAACTTTACATGTAGCTTGGATAATTTTTGAGAATATATTTTTAGTAAATAAAAAGGCACCAAAGATTCAACTCAAGCAAGAGTTCAATACTTTGAAAAAAGGGAAGATGTTTGTAAATATGTATGTTTTGAAAGTGAGAAGCATTGTAGATGCCTTAGCAGCTATCAATGTAATGCTTGATTATGATGATTTGGTTTCATCTACTGTGAGGTCCTCAATAATGAGAATACCTAAAAATAATTTGTTACTTCTATATATGTACATAAGGCATTTTGAGTTTTTAATGAGTTGGTTTTTCTTATGATCATTGAAGAGGTCAACATGAAGGGTGCACTATATGAAAGAAGTGGGGAACAGGTCTAAAATTTTACTCAAGTTCAAGAAGAGGACATGCCAAGTCCTCCTCAAGAGGTTGTGGTATAGGACGTACTGGTGATAACTAGCAAAACAAGTTAAATTAGTGATGAAATACATGTTTCAGGAGGCTATGGAAACGTTAGAGGTAGGGGGAGATCTACAGGAAGAGGTGGAAGGTAGACTAGAGGCTCTATCAATTCTAGTATTTTTTGTCGCTATTGTTACAAAATATATCAAACTGCAACTCACTGTTATACTTAGAAGGATGATATTCATAGTGATAAATTACAATGAGAAAATTATGCATTGTCTTCATGATAGAATGAAGACACAAATAAGCATCTACTTATTATGTAACATATAATGAATCTTGTTATAGGAAATGGAACACATGAAGATGTATGGTGTATTGATTCAAGTGTATCAAATCCTATGACTAGCCATTGTCGTGATGCTACACGTCCACCACTACAAATCTAAGGACAGAGTTTTTTGCCAAGAATTTGAACACATTAGTCAACGTCATTAGGAAAAAAAAATTCATTGTGTGTGTCTCTTTGTTTGCATTTGTATGACGCACGAATGCCTATAGTTAGGCTAGGCACAATTTCTTCAATGCATTCATATTTTTTTGTGTAGAAGCATCGTTTTACTTTGCATTGATTGCATTGCATGAAATTCTCTTCCAAAGCATATTCTTGATAGGTCACATTGTATGGAAAAATAGGTTCATATAAAGGTTTCCATTTTGAAGACTCAAGGATCAAAGGAAAAGGTCATAAGTTTTACATCGTTATCGAGTATTTCTTGAAGAAAAAGAGGACATGTATGTCAAGTGTTCTAGCCTACAAGAAGAATATGAAGAGTTTGATAAGCTGCCACGTCAAAGCATTGCATCATAGGGCCTAATGATCATTGGATATGCTCTACATGGCCCTTTCAATATGGTCCTCAAACTCTATGGTGAAATGCTAGAGGAGGGTATTGATCTAGTCTATAGGATAATTCTTGTAGGTGTGATGAAAGTGTGTGCAACTACAAGAACAATAGGCCAAGGAAGGTTGGTACATGAATAGGCCTATCATGGATCTCAGAAGCTTCAGTTTTTATGAACTTCAAAGCACACAAAGGAAGCAGGACTGGTTTACTAGAATAGTCTGAAATCTCTAGTATCATGTTTAGATGACTTAATTCCAACTTTAGATGGATCCAAACATATACTATGACTTATTTTGAAGGGAATAAGTCATCCAAGACAAAAGATGGAGAAAAATAAGTGATTTATGAAAATCAATATTTTCTCCTATTTTTGATAGATTTTTGCAATTATGCCCATGCTGGATTGTCAACCAAATGTGCTCCAATCCTTTTGAGCACTTGGATGACTATATGGAGTTCATATGACAAAGTTATGATCCAAACAAGTTGTAGAAAAGAATAGGGCAGAGAAAATAAAAATAGTGAAAAGCAATAAAAAGCATAAGCTTTAAAGCTAAAATCCTTAAGCTTTTATGAAAAAAAAAAACACGTGAGAGGAAGTGGAGAAAAACTATAAAAGGGAGGACAAGGAGAGAAGGAGGGCCATCAAATCAAGGGTGAGAGTCTAGAGGTTGAGCTTGATTTCCTCGTCTCCTTGAAGATCTCGCTTTGAATTCGGGAGTGTAGGCTTGAGGTGGAGCTTGTATCCCACATCTTCTTTGATCTGGCCATCAAATTTTGGAGAGAAGGTTTGAGGACCTGCTTTAAGCCCCTCACCGACATTGAAGAATCGTTATTGTGAATCGCTATGGAGATTGGTTTGAGTTGAGCTTAAAGCTTCTCACCTATTTTTTAATATCAATATCAAATTCCATTCGATATCACGCTTCTGAGTTGAGCTTCCTGCTCCTCGAAATTCTTCCATAAAAATTTTCATCCTTCCTTCTCTCTTCTCTCTCAAATTGAGAATTCATCTTATCTTTTCCGAAACCCTTGTGATCAAAATCAAAAATCTTATGAACCTATAACTTGTTTATATTTTCAATCAAGAAATTTCCTTTTCATTCAAAATTCTTCTGAATAAGTTTTATTTCGTTGAAATCTCCCATCTCAAAAAGCCCCTGCGCAGCAGGCGAGCGACTTTCACAAACCCCCGCACAAATTTAATGCAACACTATGCTGAATAGTTTGAAGAGATACAAAATTTACAAAATCCAGGTTAATATGTGCAAACATGTGATGATTCATGCCACCAAATTTCACAAATTGGAAAATTTTCATTTTCCTTGCATGATGGTTGGATGTATTACATATGCCACCAATCACAAAGAATTTAGTGTCTATTGGCAAAAATAGCAAGCAAGACAACCTTTTTTTGCATGATAGAGATGTAAAGTGGGAATATACTTGATGTTGTGCATATAGATGTTTAGGGGCCTACACAGATCATATATCTTGGTCACAACAAATATTTTTTTACGTTTATTGATGATTTTCTAAGAAAGCCATGGATGTATTTCATAAAGGACAAGAGTGATGTATTTGAGTACTTCAAATCTTTCAAGGCTACTATTGAAACAAAAATGTGCTTGAAAGTTAAGTGTTTGAGGTCAAATAGAGAGGAAGAGTACCTCTCTAATGAGTTCAATAATTTCTTGAGGTCTCATGGTTAAATAGATGGCTTAGTTGTAGGTGTATTCCATAGTAAAATGGGGTTGCAAAAAGGAAAAAAATACATATTGTAGAAGTTTCATGGGCATTGATAGTTGAAAAGAATTTGTGGTCTGAAGCTATTTATACTACTATCTATATTATAAAGAGCTCCCAGAGATGCAGTTCATGGAATGACCCTCTTGAATAATACTTTATAAGCAAGAAGCATAATGTGTCATACTTGAAAGTTTTTGCTTGCATTTTACATGTTTATGTGCCAAATGAGCTACAAAAGAAGCTTGATCCAAAGGATCTAAAAATTTTATTTTTATTGGATACTCTTTAGAGGAGAAAGGGTCTCATTGTTATAACCCTGTCATAGGGATACACATGTCTAGTAGGTTCAGGTACCTTATTAAAAGGTTTGGTTTTGAAAGTTATGATGCTCACCATTATGCTTATATGGTAAAGATGGTTGAGGATGTTGAGTCCACTTGTTGCTTTGAGGATGCTATTAGTCATGTTCATTGGGATGCAACAATGGATAAGGAGATAGCTTCATTAGAAGCTAATAAGAATTGGAATCTAATGATGTTGCCTAAGGGAATAAAAAATCTTGGTTTTAAGTGGATCTACAAAATTATGCATAATGCAAATGATTCTATTAGTAGGTATAAGGCTAGGCTAGTTGCAAAAGGTTGTGCTCAAATATATAGCATAGATTATGAAGAGACATTAGTCCAATTGCTAGGATGTCAGTTGTTAGATGTGTGATTGCTTTGGAAATAGCCAAAGATTGGAGTCTGTAGCAAATGGATGTCAAGAATTCCTTCTTATATGGTGAATTCCAAGAAGAGGTGTATATATGGAGTAGCAATCAGGTTATAATGATGTAAATCATGCCACATATGTGTGCAGGTTAAAGAAGGCACTCTATGGTCTGAATCAAACACTTAGTTCAGCAATATTGGAGAGTATCTTATCAACATTGGCTTTTATATTTCTGATATTGATCAGTCACTTTAAGTAAGAAAGGGAGATGAAGGCTTGGTCATCATAGTCATCGCTATGGATAACTTGATTATTATAAGTGACAATGATAGTGGGATTGTTGAAGTCTAGGACCTTTTGAAGAAGAAGTTTGAGATGAAGGCCCTTTGGATGAGGTGAGGTACTTTCTTAGTATTGAGATTATCAAATTTGATGATGGTATATGGCTGTCTCAAAGGAAGTATGGCTTGGATATGTTATCCAAGTATGGTATGACAGCATGTAAACCTCTTTTAGTGCCATTGGAGCAAAATATAAAGTTGAATGATAATATTAGGGATGAGATAGAAGACCCTACTATGTTTAGGAGGATGGTAAGGAGTCTAATTTACATGATTATCACAAGGGTAAACTTGAGTTATGATATTGGCCTTATTAGTCACTTTATGCAAATGCCTAGAAAGCCTCATTTGGATACAGTTAGATGTATATTGAGATATGTGAAGTTCATTTTGCATTATGGACTTCTTTATGAGACAAGTAAGGATATATAAGCATTTAGATATGCAAATGAGATTGTAGGCTAGTAGCATGTCTGATAGAAGATCTACCAATGGATTCATATTTTCCCTTGGTAGTGGAATAGTTACATGAAGCAGGCAAAAGTGACCTATAATTGATATATCAAGTACAAAGGTTGAGCATAGAGATACTGCTATGGTAGCATGTGAGGTGGTATAGTTGAAAAAGTTATTGGGTGATTTGGACATATAGGGAGATGGTCCAATTGTCATTCACTATGACAACATGAGCAACATATAGTTAACTAGGGACCCAATGTTCCATGCTAGGAAAAGACACATTGAGGTGCATTACCACTTTGTGAGAGAAAATATACTTTTAGGAGATATTAACTTAGTATAAATCAGCACACACAATTAGATAGTTGATATTTTCACAAAGGTGTTGGGTACAGAGAAGCTTCAAAAATTTTAAACCTTACTTGGAGCTATAGAGATAGAGTTGAGCTTGAAGGAGAGTGTTCAGATGGCAAGCTCAACATGTACAGACATTGATGATGGACTGCCTAATTAGATGGGTTTGCACATCTACAATTAGCACGTCAATGGTCATTATGCCCACATGGCCACTGACTTATCACTTACTATATTTGCTTTGTTGCACCAATATACAATCAACATAGTTATAGTGTATATCGATTAGTGTGGTGAGTTATGGATTGTTTGACTTAATAGGCCACTTTTCTTTATGTTGTATCATATTGATACTTGATGTACATTTTATTGTGTGTAAAAAGATAGAGAAACTAATAAGAAAATGTTTTGGTCCACTCCATCTCTCTTCTTAACAACATTCTTGAGTGAGCTTCCTCTTGTGTATATGGTGTGTGTTTGGTGCAGCAACATGTTGAGAAATTTTGAAAAAAAGAATAATTTCTTGAATTCTATCAAGCAATTAGTATGTTTTGGGATGAAATATCTATTTTTATCCAATTTAATTCATGATAATCAATGTAAAGCCTTAGGGTTCCATCCTTTTTCTTTGGAAAAACCATGGGGGCACCCCAAGGTGAATTGTTGGGTTGGATGAAACCTTGCTTTAAAAGTTGCTCTAGTTGTTCCTTTGGATTAATTGGGGTTCACTTAAGCTCATGATTTACTTCATGGCTAGGAGGTAAGTTTGTTAGATATTCAAGAAACACATTGGTATACTTGATAAGCCATGAAGGTTCTTCAAGGTCCATGGGCAGTTCTAGCTTGTTTAAATAAATGGGTTATCCTTTACTTAGACCCTTAGTTAGTCTGTTTGGTTTTTCTAACTATAGTCTAGGTTTGCCTACCCTTAACTTAGCCAAGACTAACATTCTCTTAATTTTATTAAAGGTGATCTTTCCTTCCCCATAGTGAATACTTGCCTTGTTAGGGACTAGCCAATCCATACATAGAAGACAATCATAGGTTCCTAAGGACAAAACCCAAAGCTTTGCCTTTATGTGTTGCTTTCCTAAGTGTAGTTCCATGTTTTTAATTGTTTGGGCTGAATAGAGTTCTTTCCTATTTGCTAGTTCCATTGTTAGTTTCCTAGTGGGTCTAGAATGGGTCTAGAATCTAGTTGTATATCTTTATATGATGCCAGGAGGCATATTCCACGGTGGATTCCGTGAGGTTTTGTGATGGATTCTGTAAAATTTTATTACCGGGGCTCATACACAAAGTGGATTCATTGTGCGCCTATCCTTTTCAGTCGTTTTTGTTAATTTTATATGTACGTGGTTGATTCCATAGCGGGTGATTTCGCAAAATACATATTTAAAGTAATAAACATTTATGAGTTTAGAGTGCACACTCGTAATAAGTTAAGGTTAGGATTGATTTCTAACCAATTTATTTTTGTAGGTGAAGACTGCTAGGTATTCACTTTTGTCGGTTTAATTGTATTATTTTTCTAACACTTTGTGAATGCTTCAGTTGATATGTAAAGCAAGCAGTGGTGGCATTGGGAAGCATTGGAGGATAGCGTGTATTCAAATTATCATCAATTTTTGATGGGCACGTATCTTAGGCATGGCGCCTATATTTTGTCGCGCTTATTTATTAAAGCGCTTGATATTTATTTATTATTTTTGTATACGCATGGACGCACGATTTAAATAATTGTATTGGACATTGTATTTGGGTATCGCGCCTGACTTCTTGGGTACCCAATAGCTTTAATTCTTTAGCAGCACAAAAGCAAACACAAAAGCAAAAGCGTGCTATTTTGTAAATTGGTCTATTTCTTGAGCTTGAAGATGAATAATATATTAAATACATGCTTTGTGGAGCGCTCATACAAGGGATGGGGGGAGCACTACACCCAATTGGTCTCTTGTTCATGTCGTGCAAGCTTTCTTCATTGGTTTTTGTGTAAAAAGTAGAGTTCTTTTATTCTTGGGGACATTCTAACGCTCACTACGCGCCCATACGGCATCCGATCTATGCACCAGTGGTATCAGAGCGAAGCTGAGATGGAGAGCTTCCAATCGCTTACCATCTCACGCGAAGGCGGAGCTCCTGGAACGATCAATCTCTACAGTCCGATCTCGTGGAAAACGGTCGATACCAGCGTGTTTCTGGTAGTCAAGAACCCCCTTCTGTACCCTCTGATTGCAAAGGACCTCTCTCAATAGGCAAAGGACCGGCGGCAAAGCTTCTTCATCAAGTCGTGGAATATACAGATAAGAAATCCTCCCTAGCTCAAAGCTTTCAAAGCTTTAAGAATAAGCTTATTAAGCTTTACAATAAGCTTATTAAAAAGCTTAACTAAACGAATTTTTCCGTCTGCGGTATGAGTATAAACTGACCGCCGTCGATTCCGTCGAACAGCTCCTGAGGTACTCAAAAATTACCCCTTAGTCACTAAGACTTAAAACTCTTAGTTCTCCAAGCTTCTCAAGTCCCCAAAGTCACTAAAGTCTTCTACAACAACTATTATAGCGGCCGTTCATACTGTGTATAAGTTGAACTGGTTTTGGAGCTTCGAGAAGTCCCTGTTCACACTTGCAGTCTTGCTAAACCAGTTTCAGCAAAGGAGAAGTTCACACGCAGGCTATACACAGTCTTTACGCAACACTATTTTCTTGGAAGACGGTTGTGACAACGAATTCCGCAATCGTAAAGGAGAGATACCATAAAATCCAAACAAAAATATACAAGCCTTGTAAACCCGCTTTTGAGCTACGCTCATCCCGCTAACAAGATTTCGAGTGTGTGAGGTTTTTTTTGGAATTTTGCAGGATGACTAAACAAAACATGGACGATTTTATGGCTGAAGGTGATTTACCCGAACCAACAATGGAGCAAAAGTTGGATTTGATAATGATGCAGCTACAAGAAGAACGAAGAGCCCAACAAGCTTTGCAAGTTCAATTGGCCAATTTGCAACAATCTACCACTGACCAAGATGGATTGCAACCCGAAGATCTTATACGATGTACCATCGATGCAACACTTGAAGCTCAATCCATCCGCAAAGAAACAAAGATAAGTAAAAGAAACTTCAAATTTCGTATTTTCAATGGATCACGCGATGGAAAGACTGTACTTGCTTTTATCAGTCAATTTGATGATTACTTCCATGAAGAAACATATGCTAAGAAAGACAAAATTAAATATGTCACTAACCATTTAGTTGACCGAGCATCCTTATGGTGGACTGTGGTCCGCAAGAGCATTGATTGTCCCACTAGTTGGGAGACTTTCCAAAAGAAATTTTTGCAGAATTTTCTTTCTTCTCAATTCCATGAAAAAGCCATCAAGCAATGGGATCTTCTACAACAAAGGGATCGCGAACCTATTTCCCAATACACTGAACGTTTTTGGAATGCCCTATTGCAACTACGTATGCTCGAAGATGTACTTAAAGCAACTCATAAACGCAAGTTTATGTCTAACCTACTTGGACATTTCTATGCAGAAGTCAATATGTTCAAGCCAACAACACTTGAAGATGCAATTTCCTTGGTCCATGACACTGAAGACAAAATTCGCAGACGAGACAAGCGACCACAAAAATTTCCAACTAAAGGTAACTTTGGTTCCAAACAATTCAATTCAAATTTTCGAAGATTCAATCAAAGTTGTTTTCTTCCATCTTCATTCCGTAAATCTTGGACACGACCACCAGCCTTGCCATCAAACACAAATCCAAACCCTAAGCCATCTCCACAATCAAATCCCAACATTCCTAAACTTCCTGCCATTACCAATAATGTATCTAAAGCAAAACCCATAGTTTGTTACAAATGCCATCAACCTAGACATCTAGTAGCAAATTGTCAATCCAAAAGCCATCTGTCCATATCAATTATCTGGGAGCAATAGAAGATCAAGAACGTGAGGAAATGCCAAACTTTATGGAAGATGATGATGACATTGGTACTACTTCTGATACTTTGCCATGTATGCCAACTCCTCATTCTTTATTAACAATGAATGTTTTGTGCATGGTAAAGAAAAGACTATTTTACATGATGATGGGAGCACACATGACTTTATTTCCACAAAATTAGTCAAAAATTTGAATTTACAAACTGTTTCTACATATTATCGCATCAAGGCTGCATTCCTAGGTACGAGATATAATGGAACACAAGAGGTGCATAATTTAGAAATTCAAATTGGTGAATATACTGAATGAAGAAATTTCTTAGTTGTACCTTTGTAGTCTAGTGACATTATCTTAGGAATGCCTTGGCGTCATCAATACAATCCTGACATAGATTATTCTACGCATTCAATTAAAATTTATTTTCAAGGAAAACAAATCACACTACATGGTATGCACGCTTCCAATAATTTTCCACTACTTACTCATACTCAGGCTAAATGTGCATTACGTAAAAGTAGCAAATCTTATTTAATATGGGTGAATGAACTTCAAGCTAAAGAAAAACAGATGCATCCTAGGCATACACAATTTCTTGCCCAATTTCAAGATTGTTTGGGTGTTGATTTACCACCTGGATTACCACCTTCACGTCCTGAAGATCATAAGATAGATTTAATTCTTGGAACACAACCACCATGTAAAGCACCATATAGACATAACCAAATTGAATAGAAAGAAATTCAAAATCAAATAGAAGAATTACTTAACAGAGGATTAATTAGATCTAGTAGTTCTCCATTTGGTGCACATGTCTTATTAGTGAAGAAGAAAAATAATACTTATCGCATGTGCATTGATTATTGTGCCCTAAATAAAATTACTATTAAGAATAGATATCCGATTCCTAGGGTAGATGATATTATGGATAAATTACAAGGATCTGCCATATTCAGTAAGATAGATCTTAAATCTGGATATCATCAAGTAAGATTGGACAAATCGGATATATTCAAAACTGCATTTAGAACACAATTTGGACGCTATGAATTTCTGGTTATGCCTTTTGGTTTAACTAATGCACCAGCCACATTTATTCGTATGATGAATCGCATATTTTTGAAACATCAGTATTGTGTCATTGTTTTCTTTGATGACATATTAGTTTTCAGTTAAAATGAGAATGAGCATTATGAACATTTGTCTTTAGTTTTTAAGTTGTTAAAAGACAATCAATTATATGCTAATACCGAAAAGAGTAAATTCTTCCAAACAAAAATTGAATATCTAGGACATATTATTTCATCAGAAGGTATAAAAGTCGACCATAAAAAGATAGAAGCAATTTTAAATTGACCCATATCCAAAAATGTGCATGAATTACGTTCTTTTCTAGGTCTTGCCAATTTTTACAGAAAATTTGTGAGGAATTTCTCATTACTTGTATTACCTTTGACAAAGCTTTTAAAGAAAGATATTGTGTATAACTGTCTGACAATCAACAAAAGTCCTTTGATTTGCTAAAACATGCTTTAACTCATGCTCCTGTATTACAATTACCTGACTACAATAGACCATTCTTCTTAGTAGTTACTGATGCTAGTGGATCTGGAATAGGAGCAGTCCTTATGCAAGATTCTCATCCCATAGCCTACTCTAGTTGCAAACTCAAACCATCTAAACTTAAATATTCTACCTATGACAAAGAATTGTTAGCCATAGTATAGGCCTTACATCAATGGAAACATTATTTAATGGGATCTGAATTCATGATCAAAACTGACCAACAAAGCATTAGACATCTCCTTAGTCAACCACAAATATCTGACCAACACATTAAATGGGCCGCTTTTATTCAAAGTTTTCATCCCCTTATACAATATCAACCTGGAAAAGAGAATGTTGTCGTTGATGCTTTGAGCAAAAGACTGACAATTCACAATATTTCTGTGATATCATTTGATTCCCTTATCCCTATGAAAGATACTTATCATCAGGATCCTACTTTTCAAGCTGATTGGAATAAACTAGTTGCAAATAATTGGATTCCTATTGATTCACTGTCTTATACTAATGGATTCATGTTTTATGAAAAAAGATTATGTGTGACTGTTCCATTTCGATCATTTGTTTTGCATGAAATTCATTGTCCTCCATATCAAGGTCATAGAGGAATTATATCTACTTTGCGTACAATGATTGAAGACTTTTATTGGCCACATATGGACACTGATGTATCTAACTTTGTATCTGAATGCCTGATTTGTCAACGAGTTAAAAGACACCATGCTAAACAATATGGTTTACTAATGCCATTATCTATTCCATCACGACCATGGGAACAGATTTCAATGGATTTTATCACGGGTCTACCTAACACTAAAGCTAACCATGATATGATTTGGACTGTTGTAGACAGGTTTAGCAAACAAGCATATTTCATTCCATGCAAGAAAACTTTAATTGCATCTCAAGCTGCTCAATTGTTTTTGAAAATTGTTTTCACTAACCATGGTTTACCAAAAGTCAATATTTCTGATCGTGATTCTAGATTTTGCAATAACTTTTGGATTACTTTGTTTGCTAACTTAGAAATAAAGATTGATTTTTCATTTGCATTTCATCCTGAAACAAACGGTCAAACAGAAGCTACTAACAGTACTATTTTAGATCTTTTGCGTGCTTATACCATTTCAAAATGGTGCGCAGATCGATCGCAGATAGCTCACGTGGTGAATCCCGAAAGGTCCCCAAGAACAAGAACTCTACCTTTTTGCACAAAAAACCATGTAAAAGCATGCACGACAAGAGGCAAGAGACAAATTGGGTTCAATCTCCCCCATGCCTTGTGTGAGCTCTTCACAAAGCATGTATTTTATGTATATTTCCAATCTTCATGCTCAATAATAGCCCAATTACAAAAATATGACAAGCTTTTAGCTTTTGAGTTTGCTTTCTACAAAAATAGGAAAATAAAGCTAGTGGACGGTGCCCATAGAGTCTGACACGCCCAATCTCAATGTCCAAATAGAAATAACATATCCGGGCGCATAAGCACATACAAAATAATAATCAATAATCAATGTCTCAATAGACATAACAAAATATAGGCGTGGCGCCTATCAAAATATAGTCCAAAGGTCGAATACTCGCTAAACTCCAATGCTTTCCTCCACCACTGCTGCTATCTCTACACATCAACTGAAGCATTCACAATCGTTAGTAAAATAATACAATTAAACCGACAAAAGTGAATACCTAGCAGTCTTTAGCTACATAAATAAATCAAATGGTTAGAAATAAATCCTAACCTTAATTTATTACGAGTGGGCACTCTAAACTCATAAACGTTTATTAATTTAATATGCATTTTGTGGAATCACCCGCTATGGAATCACCCATGTACACACTAAATTAATGAAACGCCCGAAAAGGACAGGTGTCCCCATCAACTTCTCGCACAAAGAATCCTCTTTGTGTATGAGGCCCGGTCATCTAAGTTTACGGAATCCACCGTAAAACCTCACGAAATCCACCGTGGCACGGAATCCACCGTGGAATATGCCTCCTGGCATCATACCCCTGGGGTGGGATAGCAATTGACCTCAATTGCTATTAGCTCAATGTGGAGCTAACAGAGTGGGGAAAGCATTTAAGTCTCTAGCGTGCATCCATTGTGCTTCCTCTACAGGATGGTTCTTAAATTTTACTAGATATCTAGAATACCTTCGGCCAGTTCTAGTGGTCATGTAGTCAGTGTCTATGATGGCTTCTGGTTCAAGTATTTCAGTCTCTTCTTCTAGTAAAGGTGGGTTTTCGTAAACAGGGTGGATAGGTAATTGGCCTCTAAATGGTCTCAATAAACTTATGTGAAATGTATTATGAATTTTCCAATGAGATGGCAATTCTAACTTGAAGGCATTGTCATTAATCTTATGAATAATTCTAAATGGTCCATAGAATCTAGGAGCTAATTTGACAACTGGATGTCTATTGACACTTTGCAGTCTACGTTTTTCTATTCTAAGCCAAACATAATCATCAACTTTGAAATTCATGGCTTATCTTTTCTTGTTGGCTTGTTTGGTATATGATTGTTGGGCTTTAGCAATCATATCCTTAACCTCATCAAAAATAGTGTTATGCATAGTAGCAATATCATCAGCACTCTGAATTTTATTAGACAAAGATGCAGCAGGTGTAGATAATCTATATCCATAAATAACTTCAAAATGTGCTTTCTTTGTAGATGTGTGCGGTGTATTGTTATATGCAAACTGTAATAAATGCAAATGAGTATCCCATGTCTGAGGTTTAGAGATAGTATATGCACGTAGAAGATCTAAAATAGTACTATTTGTGGCTTCTGTTTGTCCATTTGTTTCTGGATGAAATGCAGATGAGAAATCAATCTTTGTGCCTAGATTTGCAAATAGTGTAATCCAAAAATTATTACAAAATCTAGAATCACGATCTGAAATAATCACTTTTGGTAATCCATGGTTAGTAAAAACAGTTTTTCAAAAATAACTGTGCTGCTTGTGATGCTGTTAAAGTTTTCTTACATGCAATGAAATATGCTTGCTTACTAAATCTATCTACAATTGTCCAAATCATGTCATGGTTAGATTTAGTATTTGGTAAACCAGTAATGAAATCCATAGAAATATGTTCCCAAGGTTTAGATGGAATAGACAAAGGCATTAATAATCCATACTGTTTACCATGATGTCTCTTTATTCTTTGACAAATCAAACATTCAGAAACGAAATTAGATACATCTGCATCTATATGCGGCCAATAAAAATCTTCAGTTCACATGCGTAATGTAGAAATGATACCTCTATGACCTTGATATGGGGGACAATGAATTTCATTCAAAACAAAAGATCGGAATGGAATAGTAACACACAGTCTCTTTTCAAAAAACATAAATCCATCATTATATGACAATGAATCAACAGGAATGAAATTATTTTGAACTAATTTTTGCCAATCAGAATGAAAAGTAATATCCTGGTGATATGTGTCTTTCATAGCAATCAAAGAATCAAAAGATATGATGGAAATATTATGAATTGTAGGTCTTCTACTCAATGCATCAGCAACTACATTTTCTTTTCCAGGTTGGTATTGAATGATAGGATGAAAACTTTGAATGAAGGAAGCCCATTTGATATGACGGTCAGAAATTTGGGGTTGGCTAAGTAGATGTCTAATGCTTTGCTGGTTAGTCTTTATCATGAATTCTGAACCCATTAAATAATGCTTCCATTGTTTTAATGCTTGTACAACTGCTAACAGTTCTTTGTCATAAGTGGAATATTTGAGCTCAGAGGGTTTCAGCTTAGAACTAGAATATACTATTGGATGATTTTCTTGCATTAATACGGCTCCTATTCCTGATCCGCTAGCATCGGTCACAACTAGAAAGAATGGTCTATTAAAGTCAGGCAATTGTAAAACAGGGGCATTGGTTAATGCACGTTTCAGTAAATCAAAGGATTTCTGCTGAGTTTCAGTCCATTGATAAACAATTCCTTTCTTAAGAAGTTTGGTTAATGGTAAAGCAAGTAATGAGAAATTACGTACAAACTTCCTATAGAAACTAGCAAGACCAAGGAATGAGCGTAATTCATGTACATTTTTAGGAATAGGCCAATGCAATATTGCATCAATTTTCTTAGGATCAACTTTAATTCCTTCTTTTGATACAATATGACCTAGATATTCTATTTCTGTCTTAAAGAATTCACTCTTTTTCAGGATTTGCAAACAATTGATTTTCTTTCAGTAATTGAAAAACTAATGATAAATGCTCATAATGCTCTTTTTCACTTTGACTGAACACCAAAATATCATCAAAGAAAACAATCACACAATATTGATATTTCAGAAAAATATGGTTCATCATTCTACTGAAAGTAGCAGGTGCATTAGTTAATCCGAATGGCATGACTAAGAATTCATAATGGCCAAACTGTGTCCTGAATGCAGTCTTAAATATGTCGGATCTATCTAACCTCACCTGATGATATCCAGACTTAAGGTCAATTTTACTAAATATAGAAGATCCTTGCAGTTTGTCCATAAGGTCATCAACTCTAGGTATAGGATACCTATTCTTTACAGTGATCTTATTTAATGCTCGGTAGTCAATACACATACGATAGGTATTATTCTTTTTCTTGACTAAGAGCACAGGTGCACCGAATGGAGAACTGCTAGGTCGAATTAGGCCTCTATTTAGTAATTCTTCAACTTGACTCTGGATTTCTTTTTGCTCTATTTGATTGTGCCTATATGGTGCTTTGCAAGGTGGTTGTGTGCCAGGAATTAGATCAATCTTATGGTCTTCTGGTCGTGAAGGTGGTAAACCTTGTGGTAGGTCTTCTGCAAAACAGTCCTTAAAATATGCAAGGAATTCCTTATGCCTAGGGTGCATATGATTTTCCTTTGCGTGCAATTCATTCACCCAAATGAGATATGATTTAGTATTCTTGCGTAGTGCACGTTTTGCTTGAGTATGCGAAAGCAGTGGAAAAATATGAGATGCATGCATACCATATAATGTAATAGATTTTCCTTGAAAATTAATATTCATTGTGTGCGTGGAATAATCTATATTTGGATTATGCTGGTGTCTCCATGGCATTCCTAAAATAATGTCGCTTGACTGTAATGGGACAACTAAGAAATTTCTTCTTTCAATATATGAACCAATTTGAATTTCTAAATCTTGAACTTCTTGTGTGCCATTGTACCTAGTGCCTAAAAATGCAGCTTTTATGCGATAATGCGTAGGTACTATATGCAATTTTAATTCCTTTACCAATTTTGCTGAAATAAAGTCATGGGTACTACCGTCATCATGCAAGATAGTTCTTTCTTTTCCATGCACCATACATTTCATAGTCAACAATGAATGTGGAGTAGACATACCTGGTAAAGTGTCGGAAGTAGTAGTAATATCATCCTCTTCTTCAGTGAAATCCGGCATATCCTCATGCTCGTCTTCGTCCATGGCTCCAAGGTAGTTGATATGTGCTGATGGCTTCTTTGAATGACAATTTGCTGCGAGATGCCTTGGCTGGTGACACTTGTAGCATACTATTGGCTTGGCTTTGGTTACATTATTTGCAATGGCTGGAAGTCTAGGTACATTTGGATTTGCTTGTGGAATAGACTTTGGATTTGGATTGACAGTGGATGGTAATGCAGGTGGTTTAGGCCAATTCTTGCGGAAAGATGGTGATGAGAAACGACCTGGATTAAACTTTCTAAAATTGGAATTGAATTGTTTAGATCCATAATTACCGTTGGCTTGGAATTGCTGTGGTCGTCTATCTCTTCCGCGTAACTTATCTTTAGTGTCATGAGCTAAGAAGATGGCATCTTCAAGGGTAGCAGGCTTGAACATGTTCACTTCAGCGTAGTAATGTCCAAGAAGTCCAGACATATACTTCCGCTTATGTGTCATCTCTGGTACGTCTTCAAGCATGCGTAGCTGTAGGAGTGCATTCCAAAAACGCTCTGTATACTGTGGAATAGGCTCACGATCTCGCTGTTGAAGTAGATCCCATTGTTTGATAGCCTTCTCATGAAATTGCGGTGGAAGGAAATTTTGCATGAACTTCTTCTTGAAATCTTCCCAAGTAGCAGGACATTCTATGCTCTTGCGGACTACAGTCCACCAAAGTGATGCTCTGTCTATCAGATGATTAGTAACACACTTGATTTTATCTTTTTCGGGATAAGTTTCCTCATGGAAATAGTCATCAAACTGGCTAATGAATGATAAAACAGTCTTTCCTTCTCTTATGCCATTGAAAGTGCGAAACTTGAAACTTCGTTTACTTATCTTGGATTCCTTGCGAATGGTTTGTGCTTCAAGAGTGGCGTCGATGGTACATCGAATCAAATCTTCAGCTTGAGGTTCTTCTTTATCGGTGGATGCTCTTTGAAGTTTTGTCAGTTGCGCTTGCAATGCTTGCCTAGCCCTTCGCTCTTCTTCCAATTGTAGCATGATTAAATCCAGCTTTTGTTCCATGGTAGGCTCAAGTAAGTCGTCTTCAGCCATAGGATCATCCATATGTGGGGTAGTCATCCTGTAAAACTCAACAAACCTTTCTCACTCAAAATCAGGTTAGCGGGATGAGCGTAGCTCAAATTTGGGGTTACAAGGCTATGTATTTTTGGGTATTTCTTTGTATATTTTCTGAAAATCTGCAATATTTCTGTCTCCGTTTGCTGAAAGTACTTCAACAAACTTGCAGATAGGTAGAACAGCTTGTTGCGAACAACTTTCCAGTTCAGAGTTTTTGCATACAAACAAGTCTTCTAGGAGTTTTAAGCACTAGTCAGTTCTGATTTAGTCTGACTTGTAGAGTTGCAGACTTAGCAGACTTGCAGAGTTGTTGACTTGCTGAACTTAGGCCGACTTGCAGAACTTGATTACCGTCGACTTGCGAAACTTAACTTCAGAAGTGCAGGACCCGGAGTTTGCCACTTATCTGCCCTGTGTAACTTGCAGAAAGCCTTAAGCTTTAGTGATTTAGCTTAAGCTTATGAAGCTTAATGGTGGACTAAACAGGCAGCGTCGATTTCGTGGGGGGGGGCGGGGCGTTTTTTCATTGCGCGAAAATTTCGGGACCATCTTCTGATACTTCGGAGTGAGTTTTGAAGCACTAAGCTTCCTTAAGGCTTATAAAGCTTTGTAATTAAGCTTTTAATTGAGAAGATTAAGAATTGTCTCACTGTTTTTCAACGACTTGTTGAAGGAGATGTATGCGTGGCCCTCCGCCTGCAGAGCCTGGTCCTTCGTGATCTGACAGTGGAAACAGGGGTTCTTGATCGCCAGAAGTCTGCCTATATCGACGGTTCGCGATGAGATTGACTCTAGAGCCCGTTTGTTCCTGGAGCTCTGCCTTCGCCCGAGATTGGTAGCGATTGGAAGCTCTTGATCTCTGCTCCGCTCTGATACCACTGGTGCGCAGATCGGTCGCAGATAGCTCACGTGGTGAATCCCGAAAGGTCCCCAAGAACAAGAACTCTACCTTTTTGCACAAAAAACCATGTAAAAGCATGCACGACAAGAGGCAAGAGACAAATTGGGTTCAATCTCCCCCATGCCTTGTGTGAGCGCTTCACAAAGCATGTATTTTATGTATATTTCCAATCTTCATGCTCAATAATAGCCCAATTACAAAAATATGACAAGCTTTTAGCTTTTGAGTTTGCTTTCTACAAAAATAGGAAAATAAAGCTAGTGGACGGTGCCCATAGAGTCTGGCACGCCCAATCTCAATGTCCAAATAGAAATAACATATCCGGGCGCATAAGCGCATACAAAATAATAATCAATAATCAATGTCTCAATAGACATAACAAAATATAGGCGTGGCGCCTATCAAAATATAGTCCAAAGGTCGAATACTCGCTAAACTCCAATGCTTTCCTCCGCCACTGCTGCTATCTCTACACATCAACTGAAGCATTCACAATCGTTAGTAAAATAATACAATTAAACCGACAAAAGTGAATACCTAGCAGTCTTCAGCTACATAAATAAATCAAATGGTTAGTAATAAATCCTAACCTTAATTTATTACGAGTGCGCACTCTAAACTCATAAACGTTTATTAATTTAATATGCATTTTGCAGAATCACCCGCTATGGAATCACCCATGTACACACTAAATTAATGAAACGCCCGAAAAGGACAGGCGTCCCCATCAACTTCTCGCACAAAGAATCCTCTTTGTGTATGAGCCCCGGTCATCTAAGTTTACGGAATCCACCGTAAAACCTCACGGAATCCACCGTGGCACGGAATCCACCATGGAATATGCCTCTTGGCATCACAAAACCACACACATGGGATACACATCTACATTTACTTCAGTTTGCATATAATTACACACCACATACAGCTACAAAGAAAGCACCATTTGAAGTTATTTATGAATATCGATTGCCTACACATGTCGCATCATTATCAAACAAAATTCAAACTGCTAATGACATTGCTAACATGCATGCTACTATTTTTTATGAATTTAAACATATGATTGCCAAAGCCTAGCAATCATATACAAAACAAGCAAACAAGAAAATACAAGCTATGAATTTTAAAGTCGATGATTATGTTTGGTTACGAATTGAAAAACGAAGATTACAAAGTGTAGATAAACACCCCATTGTCAAATTAGCACCTAGATTTTATGGACCATTCAAGATCATATACAAAATCAATGACAATGTATTTAAACTAGAATTACCACAACATTGGAAAATCCACAACACCTTCCATATTAGTTTATTATAACCTTTTAGAGGCCAACTACCTGTACACCTTGTCTATGAAAACCCTCCTTTGCTAGATGATGAAACTGAAATCCTTGAGCCTGAAACTATTATAGATACTGACTTTATGACCACTAGAACTGGCCGTAGATATTCTAGATATTTGGTCAAGTTTAAAAACCATCCTGTTGAAGAGGCCCAACCTACATTGTTAGCTACACATGATGCCAGGAGGCATATTCCACGGTGGATTCCATGGGGTTTTGCGGTGGATTCCGTAAAATTTTATTACCGGGGCTCAAACACAAAGTGGATTCTTTGTGTGAAAAGTCAATGGGGATGCCTATCCTTTTCGGGTGTTTTTGTTAATTTTATGTGTATGCGGGCGATTCCATAGTGGGTGATTCCGCAAAATACATATTTAAATTAATAAACGTTTATGAGTTTAGAGTGCACACTCATAATAAGTTAAGGTTAGGATTGATTTCTAACCAATTTATTTTTGTAGCTGAAGACTGCTAGGTATTCACTTTTGTCTGTTTAATTGTATTATTTATTTTTGTAGCTGAAGGCAGTGGTGGCATTGGGAAGCATTGGAGGATAGCGTGTATTCAAATTATCATCAATTTTTGATGGGTGTGTATCTTAGGCATGGTGCCTATATTTTGTCGTGCTTATTTATTAAAGTGCTTGATATTTATTTATTATTTTTGTATGCGCATGGGCGGACGATTTAAATACTTGTATTGGACATTGTATTTGGATACCGCCTCACTTCTTGGGTGCCCAATAGCTTTAATTCTTTAGTGGCACAAAAGCAAACACAAAAGCAAAAGCATGCTATTTTGTAAATTGGGCTATTTCTTGAGCTTGAAGATGAATAATATATTAAATACATGCTTTGTGGAGCGCTCACACAAGGCATGGGGGGAGATTGCACCCAATTGGTCTCTTATTCATGTCGTGCAAGCTTTCTTCATTGGTTTTTGTGTAAAAAGTAGAGTTCTTTTGTCCTTGGGGACCTTCTGACGCTCACTACGCGTGCATATGGCATCCGATCTATGCACAAGTATTTACCTTAGTGCTCCACAAGTGCTTGTACGATGGTATATTGGCACTATGCACAAGTATTTACCTTAGTGCTCCACAAGTGCTTGTACGATGGTATATTGGCACTGAACCTCTTGATTATTGATGCCTACATACTCTTTCCACTTTTTTAGAAATGGTAGGTGCTCTACTTCTTCCCTAGCCAAGAAACAAGATTAACTAGCTACCTCTTGATCCACTTCTTATCCTTTTCTCTTGTGATTATTGAAAGATCCTTCACAAAAATAAGCTACTTGTTATGTTATTTTCATCTTGTGGGCATACTTTAGAAGGGTGACAAAGCAAGAGTAGTAGCTATTTACTATCAAATCTTATTGCCTCAAGTTAAAAAATTCATCCATCTTTTATATTTGCTACATTGGGAATACGTACCTTCCTTGGATGTCTACTTTAATATGCTCCTAGGTTTGGGGGGCCTCAATGAACAACTTTGTTGGGACACCACTACTTTCATTAGAAATGGGTCTCTTTGATGAGACGAAGTTAGGTGATCATAACCTACTTAGCTCCACTCGTCCCAATTGCAAAGATGAAGTCCTCCATTCCTTTAATCCATGTTTTATTGCCAGTTTTTAATTTCAATCCCTCATTGTTGAATTTTGGAGGCTTTTACTTGCTTTAATAGAAACTTCTTTTCTTTCTAATAAGCCAAAGAGATTGGTGCTAGGGATACCTAAGAATTTTGGTCAAGTTTTGGACGAAATTATCCACACCATAAAAAGCTCAAGTTTCATTGCATAAATATTTATATTATTCAAGCTTGAGGAATATATTTTGAATACATTGAGTAAGAACTTAGTCATGGCACTTGGCAATAGGTATTCCCTTATACATATGGGGTTCTTGATGAATTTTTAGAAGAAAATATTTATTTGGTTATTTGGGGAATCCTTTGATAACATAATTGTTTCATTATAACTTGCCTAAATGGGCTACTCTATCAAGGGATATGATATCAATTACTTGATCATAAATGTACCAATCTTGATAGACATTGGGATGATTAACATTTATGATGGAATTGTCTCTTAGTTCCTCTTACAAAAATATCTTAACAAGCTTCACTTTCTCCATCCATTGGATTCTTTTAAGATTAGTTTTGAGGTAGGCTAGCCTTGGCATCTATGAAAGTAGTAGATGCCATATTGAGTCCATTGCCTCTCCACATAATATCTGAGAGAACAAGAAAGACTTTCTAAAATACTTATGAAATCTTCCACCAAGAGTAATCTAGTGAGTACAAGGTGGATGCATAAATAGATGGAAATATGAGCTAATCATGGCATGCTTTGCTTTGGATCTATATATGACAAGCTAAGTTAGTTCAAATCATAATTATATACTAAAAAATATTTCTCAAGAGAAAGAAGATTTTTTTTTATATTATTTCTTTATTTATATACAAAGACCTTACTCTGAATCCATGTGACGTACAAGATCAACGATGGAATTCTTCAAGGAGAATAGCTTTGTATTTAGGTGGCTCACTTATAATATCCAAGGCTAAATTTTGAATAGGGAGATTGGGGAATCCATCTACCTTGTACCTACAGTGCAATTGGGTTGGATGACTAGGATAATCCTCTTATAGATCCATTAGGCTAGAGTCATTGCCTCACGGCCTTATGATACTCAATAGGACCAAGGGGACTAGGGTAAGAGATAAAGAGTCAAATAATGTTGACCCTCTCAATAGAATGAATCCTCCAGAAGTCATACTCGAGGTTGCAAATACAATCCATGTGCATACAATAGTTTGTAGAAGTCTTCTATCAACCCATATACTATGTCCACTAGTAAGTGTGAAAGAACTAGTAGTGGGGTGGAAAAACAATTGAGTTCATCAAATTGGTCTACAAATCCACCTAATAAACTAGGGGTAACATCATAAAAGATTCCTCCTCCATATAATATCAAAGGTGTAAGAGAGTGCTTTACCAATAGGATAGGTTCACTTATTATATTAAGTATTAAATTCTCTTTTATTGTTGATAGTAAAATGATCCTTAAAAGATTCAAAATTGTGTAGTGATTATCCCCTTTATAGTTTTATGCACTTGTTAGACAATATATTAAGTCTCATATTTCTCCCAAACCTTGGAATTTCTATTTCTTTAGTTGGCCTAAATTTGTATTTTGGTGATGTCGTTGCAATGGTTTTGCTAGGCTCAACTATATATCTACTAGAGGGATCTCTATTTACATCCATGACCATAAAAGGGGATAGTCAAGATGACTCAAAATCTTTATATTATGAAAGAAAGAGTTGTAGGATCACATTTCAATGCACTAGGATTTACAACTTTTTAAATCAAGAATATGCATAGTGACTTTGGTTGATCAACTAGTTATTCACACAAATAAAAGCTTTAGAGTATTTAGCTTTGAAGAACCAAAATACTTGACCAAAATGACTTCTACAAGGATCTCAGCTCTCACCAAATCATTTTCAATGTTGTTGAATTTATCATAATCCATTAAGTGATTTCCTTTGCACAATTTTCAACTTTCATCTTGAATTCTTGACCAATTCAATCCAAGAATTGCCTTGAAAGTAACCAAGGCAGCATTATATCTAAATCACAAATTGCTAGATCCACAAGCCACGATGTACATTTCTAGAAACACCTCATGGATCAATTTGGTTAAAGTATATGTGAGAAGAGATGCAATAGTAGCACAATGGAAAAAAAATCTCTAATAGAATGAAGAAAGAATAAGAAATCCATGTAGAGAAATAGTAGTAGTGGGTGTAGGCCAATCTATAATACATTGCACATTTTTAGGGTCATTATGAATTTCCTTTTCACTGACAATGTTTCTAGATAATCCACCTCATTCTCCATGAATGGATACTTAGTCTCCTTAGCAAACAATCTATTATGTCTCAAAATATCAAACACCTTTCTCACATGTGCCAAATGGTCTTGTAATACCTTACTCAGAAGATAAGTATATCATCAAAGAATAACAGCACAAAGCAAAATAGGAAAGGATGTAAAATCTTGTTCATGAGACTTTAAAAGGTAGCTAGGGCATTTATCAATCCAAAGGGCATAACCAAAAAATGATAGAGGCTAGAATCTATCTTGAAAGTAGTCTTAACTTCATCACCCTGCCTTATGCAAATCTAATGATAGCTAAATCATAAATCAATTTTGGTAAAATACTTTGCTCCCTTGTGCTCATCAAGTCCTCCACCCTAGGGAGAGGATACTTGTTCTTCACTATAATCGTACTAAGATCCATGTAATCAAAACACATATAAAATGACACATTTTTCTTCTTCACAAAAAGAACTAGGGACACGTAAGGTGAAGAACTATGCTCTATAAATCCCACCTCCAACAATTCTTTAATCTACTTGGCCACTTCTTTCCTTTCACACTTGGAAAGCATGTAGGGTGGTTTGTTAATTGGATTTGAATAAGGCTATAAATCAATTGAATGGTCAACATGTTTTATAGGGGGGCAATGTTGTAGGTATCTGGAATAGATTGCGGTGAGGTCAGTCATAAATATATGTATGTATCACATGGGTTCAAGACAATGGATTTTCAAAATACTATTTTTTTAATATATAGAAGGGTCCCATATAAGGGGATTACTTATAGATTTAATAGAAAATGGTTATGCTTTATTAAGGAAAAATTCACAAATAAAGATATTATAAATAGGCCTTGAATGCATGTGATATAGAGGGTATACATAGAGTGAATTCCCCGGGAAATGATCTTTGTACTCTTCCAAAAAAAGCCTTTATGGCTAATTTCTTGGTTGATTATTTGGGCGGATTTGGAATTATTTGTTGAGATGAAAGACAAAGATTTGGGATATTTTCTTGAACTCCTTTTTGGCTTGCTTTGCTATAGTAATCTAAAAATCAAAACTTTTATGGATTCCATCCAAGCATATAAGCTATTCACCATTGAAAAACTTTAGCTATAGCTAAGAAAAGTCTATAAAATTTTTTCCTATTTGCATCAACCAATAAAAACTTAAAATTATGCTAACGGGGCCTACATCCAAAGCAATGAAGTCCATTTGCTGCCCATAATTTTTAGCCAATTGCATGTACACCTTAGGACACATCTAGTTGTTGGCTTCTTCATCTCCATTTGCTGTTAGAATATCAAGCTCCCGTTACTCTTCAATCAGTCTATCTTTATGTCTGTGACCGACATTAGCTGGATACACTTGTACACGTGTGTGACATTCAATAAGTAGATGTAGTTAGTGACTTAACCACAGTTAGTCTTGGTTAGCCATACCTATGTGTGTAAGTCTCTTTCAGTTTAGTATGATGGAAGAATAATGGAAGAAGAACAACAATGCGTTGAGGCTCATCTTCCTCTCCACTCTGTCTCTCTCCCTCTCTTCCAACATGGTATCAGAGCTTGAATACCTGAAGCATGAAGGCTTGGCAATGGCCATTTGACATCAAGACATCATATTTGAAAAAAACGTCATCAAAGGAGACTGTGCCTGCAGCCCATTTTTTTACAGAAGCTATATCTTGCTACAGAAATGGTTTTTGGAGAAACGTGCCAAATTTGAAGACCATTTAGATGTGGTCTACAACTTTGCATAAGAAAGTTTTTTCAAATTCCTCACAGATTTTGAGATATTCAGCACACACCTATGCATACTAACGGTTTACTGCAGTAAACAGCAAGTGATTCCAGGGCACTGGTGGCTTTCATCCTAACAATGTATATGTCCTTATTATTATGCATTTGAGCATGATATTGGAGTGTTAAATGCTTAGTTTTGGAGCTTATTTGCAGGGTGGAAACAATGAACTGGTTGTTGTTCTGAATTTGGAAACAATATACCTATAGGGTTGAAGTATCTATGATTCTTATTTGCTAGTGACAAATGCCTGGATCATACCACTTAAGTGGAAGATGCTTTTTGGAATATTGTGAGTGCTGAAAGTCCAAAGTTTGGACTATTTTGTTGCTGGTTATACCAGAGTATTGACTAGTTATTGTCTGCAGGAAGGATACCTATCATCTTTGTTTGACATACATGCAATATATTCTGACCAGTTGGACATATATCAACTCTCACATAGAGTGGCAAACTGAATGAAATGTTTTGGGGCTGTTTTGAGGTCTAAATACTCTTGTTTTAATGAAGAAAATACTGCTAGTTATAGTAGTGGGCTAGCTCTATTTGGTACTGCTACTTGCATACATTACAAACATTGATACTTTCATGGACATAGTTTGTTGCTAGGATGTTTTGCCACTACCATAGAATGTTTTGAGCTGATTTGAGCTTGGTTTATGCTCAGTTGACTGTGTTTTTTCATTGTTGGAATACAGTTTGTAGTAAGTAGGTTATTAGGAAAACTATCCTGAAATGCAAAAAACTATTCTGAATAGCAGGAAACTTGACTGGAACTGTAGGAAAAGGAGTCAAATACTTACAGGTTGTATACATCACTGAATACCTAAGCTGCAACTATGGCAAATGCTCAAGGCACTAACAATGGCACTCCAATTGTGTGAGAAAATTTGGACAACAAATGTTTTTCTTTATGGAAGTTACATATAAAGAATTTTTTGATTGGCAAAGGATATTGAGACTTATGTGTAGGTGATGACCTGAAATACATGGAAGGAATCTGACAGAAAAGGGCTCATAAGCTATGGACTGAGAGAGCATGAAAGGTGTTACGTTGATTTTCCTTATGTATATCAGATGCTATGGTTATACAGATTACTAGATGCAGTTCCCCAAAGGATGCATGGGACATACTCATGAAGAATTATGGAAATGTAACACATGAAAGAAAGATTCATCTAAAGCAATAGTTCAATAACATGTCTAGGAATGGCAGAAGCATTCACGCCTACACTACAGAGATCAAGAACATAGTGGATCAGCTTGCCACCATTGGATCTTTAGTGTCTAAGGATGATATGATTGCTGTGACATTGAATGGACTTGGCAAACATTATAAAGCATTTGATACATCTATTTTTGTGAGAGCTGAGTCCCCTGATTGGGATGAGCTGATTGCTTTGCTGCTGCATGAGGAAGTTAAGCTTGGGCTGAATACAGGTTCTAGTACGTCTCAAAGCAGAGACAATGTTCTTACTCTAATCAGTGTGGTAGAGGTGGCAGAGGCCGTGGCTTTTTTTGAGGTCAAGGAGACACTCGAAATGCTTATGGATGTCATTAACAGAATGCCTAGCATGGCATAAATACATAGGGCCAGTGTGGATCTAGCGGCTATAAAGGAAGGGGGAGATCACCCCATGGTAGAGGTGGTGGATCTTATTCATGGCAGTCAAATGATTAGTCAAATGGAGATAAGGATTGCATGAAGGTCCATAAGGGATCGGCCAAGTATAGTATAATCTAGCAGATATCTACAACTTGTCCCTAACCAATTGCTCCAATATAGATCGGCTAAAAAATTATATAACACAAGTGATCCACCCTAGCTCAATTTTTAGCCTCTTTATCCATCTCAAGAAGTGATTCCTCATTATCAATCTTGGCTCTTGAAAGCATGTCTACCACTAGATTCTCTCTTCCCACAACGTGCTTAGAATCTGAATTGAGTGACTTTATGTAGACAATCCAACGAAGCATCACTATATTGGTAGTAGAGCAACTAGTAATCATCCTCAAAAGGGGAAAGCAATCAATCCCCACAATGAGGCACCAATAAAATACTTCTCGTCACATACCCTAAATCTCATGCTTGATTTGTGGATACGTGCACTATCTTTCATTCAAGACCTTTGACCCAAAGTGAGTTGCATACGTGTGTCATTCCTCATCATCCTTGCCAATAGCCCATCCTATCCCAATAGGGCTAGTGTCAACTATGACCATAATAGGTCTTCCATAAGCATAAATTGCCTTTCTAAGAGTTGGAGCAAGCTTTAATAACTTTGAGCTTTCTCATAGCTCTAGCATGATTTTCAATCTAAAAGAATTTTTTTCCCTTTCGAAGCAATTGATACAAAATATCTGCAACATGTGCAAAATGCAGAAATCATTTCATATAAAACATACATGCACCAAGAAACCTCATCACCTAAAAAATTGATGTACAAATCTCTGAAATCTTCTTTATGGCATCCATCTTAGTTGGAGATGGCTTCTTGCCATAATAACTACACATGTGGTCAACTATAAGCACCTTATTAACTCCAAAAACACAATTTGCACCTAATACGTATAAATGTACCTCATCCAATCTAGTCAAAATCCTATCACAATCTAAAGTATGATCAAGAACAAAGTATCTACAACCAAAAACGTCCAAAGACTCATCTTTTTCGTCCTCTGCAGAATTGTTAGTAGGCACATCATCCAAAAAAGGTATTGTCAACTATGGAATGAAGTTATGCAAGACCTTTTTCATGGTCCCGCAGGGTCCACTAGGGTTTACTGTATGGTACCATGTGAGTGTAAGGGAGGGGAGTTATTTAAGGGAAGGAATGTACATTTTATAAGGTAAGGTCCCATAAATAGGGGGTAGATAAGGGGTATTTCTATATATTTCTTACACGCAAGTGACGTCTCCTTATTACTACTAGTGAATCCCCCGTGTTCATGGTGTTCATCATAGGAGTCACTAAATTTGTGGCTCCCTATGGTAGAGTACACATTTGAACAAGGCCCAATGGTATCTTCATAGTGGTCAAGTCTCTACTCTCCAAAGAAAGTTGAAACTAATCATATCTAGAATAAAAATTTCCAAGAGAATAAATAGCGCATCAAGGAAAGATTTTTCAATGTCATCCACAACTGGACCAACACAAATATTCCTTATTGTCACTCTATTTTCAGTAGAAGATTTTCTATATGTTGATGAAGATTGCCAGGCAGTACATGCAAAAAAGGAGAAGATGTTGAAAACTAGAGACTTGGCTTGTTTTAGTAATGTCTTGTTGTATTCTTTGGAGATATACTATGATATTGTTACATTTATGTAGGTAAAGGCTCTAACTATCGATGTTCAATCCAAAAAGTTTTATGGGATGCTATAGGATGTGAGAGCGGGAGAATAGATAGAGGTTAGGATGTTCACTAAGTACAAGATTGTGGACAATAAATTTAAATTGGTTGTGGGTCAACTACCCTCAGATAATGAGGATGAGATGAGGAGGGCTTCAGGGCAACCAAGTTTATGACATCATGACTAGATTGGTCACAAGTTCTCAGTAGACAATTTAGCAAAGTTAAAAAGTGGGAATGGTAAGTTTTTGCTTCCTATAGAGAAGAAATGCTTTATGGATATGTTGGAAAAGCATGAAAGGGCATTTGCTTTTTTTCTAGAAGAGATTGGGTGTGTTGATCTAGAGGTAGTAGCTCCAATGGTTATCTTTACGATTGGAATCTTTGGCCCTTTTGAATGCCAAAGGTGCACCTACCAACGTTGAAAGAGTTGTTGATTGAGATGGGCATTCTTGATCCTTCTTCACTGTCCTATTGAATAGATGGTTTACTATCTATATAAAAACCAACAAAACTAGAAGAAAATACACTACTTCCATGAGGCAAGAACTAAGCCCATCTCCTAATCATGTCATCGCATAGGATAGGGGCCCCTGGAAAAAAATCCAAATTAGCAAACACTAGCAAAGGAGCATCTTATAAAGAGTCCATGTTCCTTGAATGATTGATACATATGTGACTTTGACTAAGACATCATCCAAATAATCACTTTCAGGATACTTTGCTTACAATATCTGCACAAAAAATGTCCTACTTGGAATGGTGAATATATTGCAATTGAAAAAATAACCTAAAAACTTTTCAGCATCTAGTGTTGCTAATATAACAACTAGATGCAAGTTAGATAATTGATTAACCAAATCTCATAATAGCCCTTACAACGTACTAGTATATGTCATCCTTTCATCTGCCTCATCAAGCATGATTACAAAATAAGGTGAAGGATTTTCATCAACAAGTATCTCTCTCAAGAGCATATCTGTCATGTACTTGATTATTGTCTTAGGTCTTGTATAATCCTAGTTTACTTATCTGAGCATCTATTTTTTTACCTCCTTATAAGGAATTTGTGAGGCTAAAAGATTTCAAGGACAGAACAAGTGTGACTACATCAAGAAGGAGACCTGCTAGCTACATATGTTCAAGACACTCTCTTCACTATGCCCATGGTCAATATATACACTAATGAATGCATTCTAGTAGAATGCATTTGCAATCAATACTTATTGTGATTTTTCAAGAAATCTAAATTTGCTATGCATATCAACCATTGCATTTCTCAGAGATAGCTCCTTGTCAAACCCTCTCCGAAGAAGAACTTCACCATGCACATGCCATTCTTTATCTAAGGCATGTGAAACACTGCAGGACTTCAAGAAAAGAACAAAGGTTTAGGGTTTCCACAAGCATATCTTGCTCATGGATCTCCTTAAAACATTCTAAAGCCTTGTTATCCTCATGATTCTCACAATATTCCCTTATTAAAGTAGTCCATGATATAACATACCATATCAACATGTTATTAAAAACTCTCTCTCCTTTTGCAACCAATAGAACCACACCTTCGATATATGTCCACCAAAAAGTTTCCTATTGTAGGATCATTACATAAGCTTGATTTTGTGATCTCAATATGTATTTCTTACCATGCTCTTAATGCCCCCAAGGTGCCACAAGTTTCCAAGTACATGATAGAGATAATAACATCTACATGTAGGCTTTGTAGCAACATTATTTTGTAGCATCTAAATGCATCTTCACAAGGCCCATGTTCTACATATTTGGAGCCCCAAGAGGAACACCAAGGAAAAAGGGATTCTACTGCAAGAAAATCTATCTTGTAATATCAACAAGCTTTTATTTCATTCTTTTGATGACCAAAACAAAGAAAACAATAATTCTTCACGCAGCATCATAGTAGATATCTCCCACAAATTTGATAGAATCAACCATAATCTTCAACATCTTCGTAAAATCCATCAATAGAACAAGGAACCCAAAATAACACACAATTTTTGAATGGAAATCAATCAGATAGTATTCATCTTCAATGTCATCATAGCTTTCTTTCTCAATCTCTCATATATAATTACACTGTTTTGATAGAATTGACTATCTCTCTCTCTCTCTCTCTCTCTCTCTCTCTCTCTCTCTCTCTCTCTCTCTCTCTCTCTATCAATAGTACATCATTCTCACTACAATACTCTCATAATGACTCTCAAAAATCCTTCTTAGGTCGTGGATGCACCTCCCAAGAGGTATATCTGACGTGAAGAGACACTAGAGCCACTACAGTGTCTCTTCATAGCTCACTACTGTCACTGTCACTCCAGTCTTCTCTTCAGTCTTCAGCAGCTGCTTCTTCCATTTGTTTTAGCTATTTTGAACTTGGATTCATCCTTTCCAAAAGTTAGAAAACTTTCTCGAAGTCACACATACATTCTACAGAACACTTACAAAAGATCTACGGAATAGTACAGTACAATACCAAAGCAAATACAGAGCAGTTACAGAGCAGAGATAAAGGCTCTACAGAAGGTTTACAAAGGGTTACTACAGAAGGTCATCAAAGAACATCAAATCCTCATAACTCATACTAAAATCATTCCAAACTATAAAAAACTATTCAATAAACCTTCAAAATATTTCAACCTTCATTAATCATCAATCCATGCTTCATACAGAAGAAAATCAAAACAAAATAGAAGCTATACAGAAGGTATACGAAACCAATAGGAACCTCAACAAAACTTATTAGAACATCACAGAGCTTCATATCTCCACTAAAAATCATCATGAGCTTCCAAAACATAATCAATATCATCCAAAACACTCTCAAACACTTCCTTTAACAACCATACATCACTCTAAATCCATCAAAAATCAATCATTCAGTCCTTAAAAACAACAAAAATCTGTCAAAAATTCAATCTTTTTTCACTCTCAACATATCCCCACACTTAGAAAGGAAGCATCCTCGTGACCTAAGGAAAAGAAGAATAGAAGTTCATTAAAGAGCTCAATTTTGATCTTCTTCAGTATCTTCAATAATCTCGCCAAACCACGATCCCAACTTATCACCTGTATCTCTAGAAAAAACTACTAAATGAAAACTTCGTCATTCGTTAACACATCTGATAAACATTTAAAAGTCATAACAAATTTGTAAAAGATATAAGAGGTTCTTCAACTTTCCACCATAGGCTTGCCATCCACCATCACCATCAATAGTTTAAAAAGAACTCTCAAACAAATTATTCAACCAGCACAAACTCATCACATACAAATTATTACAACACATACACAAACACAACCATCTAAATGACACCTCTAAAAAGAGAGATATATATATCATTAAGAATCATCCAAAATACATTGCAAAGGCATCAATGAAGATGATCCCTTTTGAAGGCTTGGTGATTTCGAAAACGATCCATGGAGAAGGACTCATCCACAAATGTCTTTGGAGGATTTTGAAAGAACTGCAGGTAGCACATCCTTTCTGGCAAAAAAAGGTATCTGCTAGGTAGACATAGGGCATGAAAATATAGGAACTCCAATTGTTGGAAATCAATATTCACATTGACATTCATACAAAGCTTTGGATTGGCCTTTTGATCGTTATGGGAATGCTTGTGCATGTATGCTAGATACCAAGCAAAATGAGCTGTCAATCTCATTGAAGGATCTAGAGATTGTGAATATTGGTGAACAAAATGGAGGTATTTCTGGTATGCTTGACTAGCAGTTGTCCAGTCCCCTAGAATTAATGGCCAGTTAATCTATGGTCCTGTGAGAGAATCTTTAGCTGCTTACTTCAGCTATAAATCCTATTTGTTGTTGTAAATCAGCACCTTATAAATATCTTTTGCTGAAATATTTAAGCAAATATTAACACTTTTTCCTGAGAATTCTCAACACCCAAATTTTCTTGCAACATGAGATCAACAATTTTGCAATACATCACTAGAGAATGGACCAGTAAGACATATGACAACTCTTGATTTTCATTTTTCAGTAATGTTGAAAGATCCTCCATAGTATCTGAGCATAATAGCCCATCATAGAGACCATCTACCCTATCTTCATCCTATAAAAGACTTGCAAGCTTCAATTCTTTTTCTTTTCTCTTCAAGTACTACCAGGTAGCTCTAAGCATGTTTGTAATATGCTAAAAACACAAAGTATTTCAACAAAGACACACCATAAACTCCTGATGAAAAACTGTCACTACCAAGAGGCGAGAGCTTTCCGCGTCTCGTATCACTATCATCTCATAAGACAATGGTACCTAACAAGAATCCAAGTCTCTTGCTCAAAAAGGGAAATCCCTCAAATAATCCTTCTTCCGCTGATGGTTGACACAAATTGTCACGAACTAGACAACCCTCTTTCCACACTTGCTTTGGATTCGCATAGCAGATCCATCATCTAGAACCTTGGTCTCCATTCAACCATGAGTGACTGCCCCAAAATAATAGGATACGAACAAGAGTTTTGCACAAAGAAATGATAAGTCTCATCCACATCTCCAATAGAAATCTTCAAGTTCAGACAAGCAGCATATACAAATCTCCTATAATGTTGTTGGTCGCACGCATGCGCCAACCATGATCGACATCAACTGGTAATCTACCAGTATCATACAATCCACACACTATGACAATAATCTTGAAGCCGTAATGATCCAAAAGAATAACACAAGAAGGCTCCATCTCACCAACTTTGACTATTGTCTCCATAGTCACATGAGCCTAGTGACTACGAGAAAAATAGCTAAGAAGCACCAATCTAGGCATGTCATCACTCTCTGCATACTGTACAGGATGAAGTAAGGGCTGAAGAGTCTTCTCACATTGCATGCATAAAGCTCCATTTGTAGACTTCTCAGTAATCTCCTCATCAGAATCAATCTCCTCAATCTGCAAGCCATAGATAATAGCATCAACAACTATTATAGCCTCTCAATGGATCATATCATGTGTCGGCTCTTCAATAATCTGTTGTTTCCTTTTTATGATGTCAATGATAACATCATGAAAGTATATTTTGGAAATTCCCAAGACTTCTCCAAGAGTGAATTCAATTTTGCAAGTAAGAATCCAATCCTCAAGCACCTTCTTCAAGTCCGTAGTCATCTCAATGTTGGAAAGTAACTTGAATCCTTTTCGTCTTTTTCAGCTTTGGATCCTTTGTCTTTGGGGCTTTCTTATCTTCTTGTAATTTTGGCTATCCTCTATTTATTTCGACCCCCTGTCTAGCTCATTCATCTCTTTCTTCAGAGTCTATCTCATTGATTTTTGGCATACACTAATGAGTTGGTGTCCCAATTCACCAAGTTTCAAAAATTGCCACTTATTAGAAGCTCCCAACAAATGCAACATCTATGAAGACCTAAAACGGGCCAGACATTGGCTCTAAGCACTAGTTAGGCCTCTCTATAATTAAAAACCATACCCCCTTGGCCTTGCAGCCAAGAGTGTATAAGGCACACACTGCCCTAACTACTATCCTGGATCTTGCGTTTGTTTTAAATTGTAGTCCAACGATTAAGCCCCACACTCCTCAGAGGGAGTCCCTACACATAGATGGGTGTCAAACACCTTGTAAGCACAAATAAAAGGAGGCATCCCTCTGTTTGAATATTGTGGCCCCACTACAGTTCTCTTAAACCTCCAGTATTGGCCCCTCCATGCACCGCTAACAAAAATTAAAAAAAGGCATCACAAACTCCACTCCTATTTTAGAACATTCCACGAGATAAGATATTTCCTCACTTAAAAGTTTCCCGAGAAACCTGAACACCTAAACCTACAGCTTAGGTATCTCACAACTCAGCATGGGTCATATGTATAAGAAACCAATTGCAATGCATCTAGGAGTTACACCATGTGATATGCACAATGCAACTGTGAATGCCATAGTTCTCAAAAAATTTATAATTTATAGATTATCATTGTGTAGTGCAACAAACACTTCTTTTAATGATTTTTGCCTCCTCCAAAATCTCTCCTAGCTACACTTGTAGCACAAGATGCACCACTTGTAAGAATAGCTCCACCTTCTCGAGATCTAAGGTTTCTCAACCTATAGCATCCATCTCATTAAATCTGGTCTCAAACTCCCATAGAAGATCAATCGTTACCAAGCCCTTGTTCTTGTGAATCCACTCAAGAAAGCTATGCCTCATATCCATCCCAATATCCTCTAGGAAGTATGCTTCTTTCAAGGCTTTCTTGAAGGTAGGCCAACTAGGACTCTTGCCATAAAGCTTGTTGATGTGCAGCTTCAAAGAAGAGGTAAGTAGTTGCACAAAAATTTGGCTCATCATTTGCATCAACACACCAAAGAACTCCATATTTGACTCATAGAGCTTCAAGTAGTTCTTAACATTGCAGCCATCAAAGAGCTTCCTCTAGCTTTTGACCACCTCCATAGCCTTCATGGCAGCAGCTTCATATTGCATGTTGGCTTGTAGTTGCATCTGTTGTAGCATCTACGACTAATGGTGATATTGTTGTTTTTGCATGAGTACATTGAAGGTATGAAGAAGTTGATTCATATCCCCTTCATATCTTCACACTCAAATGTACTTGTAGAAAAGGGAGATTCTTCCATCTGTCAACAATTAGGATGTGGCCTTCACATTTGGCTCACAGTGATGTTGAAGGATAATTTCACAAAGCCAAAAATCCGTAGAGGATCAATAGTTCTAAAAGATAGAAGAAGCCTCAAAAACAATTTTGAGTGTGAGTCCCTATTGAAGTTTGAAGCATAATTGTCAGAAGCCAAAGCAAACCTTCAAACCAATAAACAATGCACAAGTCCTTTGATAACCTCAATACTAGTGATATTAGAGAAGTTACAAAAGCTTTTAGCTAATGGTAATAACATCATAGTTTGGCAATAATTTAAGGTGTGGGAACTCAAGGATTTCCAATGATTTTTTACATTCTTTCTAGAAAGAACCTTGAAATGATTGTGTAGAAAGAGCTCCACATGTGGCATCTCACTTGATCCACCCTATGCCATGGTTTTTCAAATCAATCACCTAGATGTCAACTGACATTACATGAACTTTTACAAGCTCATGACTTGTTCTATCAAGTGAATGTGGTGAACTTTGTAGCTTCGTCATGTAATGATCTTGTTCTTCTTATGTTATAGTCCATGTGGCAACTCTCGATACTTGATTACCAAGAACAAAGCAAGTCCATAAGTTTTGTGTAGTGCTTTGCTCCTAGATTCCGCCAAGCCTTGAGATGGCATGATAATGGTCGTAAAATCCTATTGGCTAGTCAGTGAGATTGATTTGCTTCCCATAGCACAAGCAAAAAGAAAAAATAAGGAGCTACTCCCCAAAGCAAGGAGTTTTTCCCTCTCTTTGAGCTAAATCCCTTGTGTCCCCCCTTCCCCCCCCCCCCCAAACTACGTTCCTCCTCCACACATTTTCTAACAAAAAAGATCAAACAAAAATTTCATCATGCAAGGACAACTCATGCCTCCAAACAGCTAGCTTCAAGCTATCAAAATTAAACTAAAGCTAAGAAATACAATTTTAATTATTCTTCCACTCCCAATAAGCATCAAAGCATATGAATAATCCTCTAAGGTACCAGTGTTTAAGGTATATTGCAAGGCATAAGGGTGTGGGTAAAGTGCACCATTCCACTTGTGAGCCCTAGGAAGAACACCATCAACATGGCACATAGCAACATAAACTCTGCTTCTTCCCACCATGAAGAAACACCTTCATTGTGCACAACACCAAACCACCATATACCTCTACTTCATTAGCTAATAAAATAGTAAAAGAAAATGGAAATAATTGACAAAAGTTACAAGAGTGATACCACCTTATTTAAACTTCACAACCTAGGTTTCTCATGTATGAATGTGTGGCATCACAACACCGAGAGTACTAAATTTGGGACAAACTTGCATGAACAAATACCTTCTATGGTAGGTATTAAACTGGAAGAGTTTTACTAATGGATTAGAGTCTTTTCTTCTTCACACAGTTTTGATGGGGAAGTAGTAAAGAGATTATAGGTTGCATAGTGTGGTCAAGCTATCATCATGACGGGGAGTTTTGTCCAAGCCATCTCCTTAGACACAGAGTTTGTAGCTTGTGTGTGCTACTATGATGAACAATTTTTTCTTCAATATTTTATTTAGTATGTTTTGGTATCGTCTTAAACCCTAGAGGTTAGTGGCTTGATATATACCCCCTCCCCTCCCCACCACTACCCAATAACACCAATAGTTGAATAGGGAAGTGAAGGATGCTAGACATAAAGACTTTATATATGTGCTAGAGTGAAAAGCCTGGGGGTGCACCTAGAACAAATCATCTATATAACGTGCATTCAAAGGGTATTATAAATAATACCCTTTCTTTACATGCTATAAGGCCATAAAATGATCCCGTTTACTTTACTGAAATTAAAGGTTCTTTTGAGATTATAATTTAAAAGTCCCTTTGATAAATATACTCTTGTAAAGTTTACAAAATACAATACCCTTTCCTTCGAACTCACGATGTCATGATGATGCGCATCCACCACTATGAAACCTGAGGGCATAGTTTTTCACCAAGAATTTGAACTCATTAGTCAGTATCATTAGGAATTTGTTTTCTATTTTGTGTGTCTTTTTGTTTACCATTCAATTTGAACTATTAGTTTGAAAATTTGATTGCTTGGTTCCATCCTAAATTTTTTGTATTCATTGAGTAGTACTCAGGCACAAATAACCCACATGTATGTGTGTGTGTGTGGTAGCTCATATGAATGCTTGCTTGTGTGTCTACGTTGTTTATGTACCCAAAAACTTATAAAATGATGACAAATATTTTTAGTGTATGCAATTTAATGTCAAGACAAGCGGTAATGCCGGATTTGTATGTGATTCTTACAACCATATGAACTCTATCTAATCCAAAGTCCAGAGGGCAAGACATGAAGAGCAACTTCTTAAATTCAAGCAAAATCTTGGAATGAGTCTATCAAAAACCCCAAGATAGAAGATGCATAAGATTACATTATATCAAACCCGAAGCTTTCCATGAAAAAGGGTGTGAATGGTGACTAAATAAAATTGGTTCCCTTCTTGAAAGTGTGAAAAAAAAAATCATTGGGATAAACAATAAGATAATGATTTAGCTTATTAATTATTGGAAAATATTTGAAAAAGCTTTTAGATTGAAACAAAGAAAAACAATGTCACTCTGTGCATAAAGCAGCTCCTATTAGACTATTTTCTTTTGGCCACCATCATTGAAGCTTTTAAGCTTTGAAGATTATGGGGAAAGTAAATCTTATGATAGCTATGCAAAAGCTATGATCTATGACAATTTGGAGGAGATGATGCAAAAAAGTCTAAACTGAAGTTAATATCAAGAGGGGGGGGATAACGACATCAAGAGACTATTGTATGATTAGTCAAATGGCGGCATCCATAGAGTAAAGTCGGGGGACTGATTATCTATGTTGTAACTTGAGGCAATCATGTACAGTGGATATCCTCAAGCATTGGATTGAAGAGCATGCTTGTTTCTTGCTGAATTATTCCTCGATATTGATAGCTGGATATGCATAAAATGACCACACAAAGTCTGCAAACGAAAATGAAGTAGCAGGTGAAAGTGAGGGCTCAAGCCCTTCACCCTATTCCTTTGTAGAATCCAATGCATGCCCAAACCAGTGGCATTAAGACATGTTGCAAAAGAAGCTTTTCAATGAGACAATCATGTCTTCTATAAAATCAAGTAAGTAGTCCTTGTGGATCTATTGTGTCTACAATCTGCTTCATCAAGATGAGCTTGTTTAACGAGAGGGATTTTGAAATCAAAAGAACTAAAAGATGGGTATGGTTTTAGCTCTTCTAATTGAGTGTTGGTTTTGTAATCTATCTTTGGATTTGTACTTGTAATAGAATTGCAATATACTAGACCTTTGTAATCAAATCTATTGTCTTGAATCGATTTTGATCTTGCTTCCATCTCACAATAGCATCCGTGCGACTTTTACAAACTCTTGCACGTATCTTTTTGACAGGACTCTAACTGGAATGCTTTCAAGAAAGTGCTCAAAGATGAATATTTTTTGGAGGATTACAGTATTGTTATGTGAAAGACATTTAGAGAATGGGTTTATCAGCCAAACAAAGGACTTGTTGTCTTTCTGAATTGTTGCGGGAGTTTGAAGAGCTATACAACCAGTTGGATGCACTAGAGCAAAGAGCTTTGAACTCAAACAAAGTGGAGTTATTCTTACAAGTGGCTAATCTTGCACTTCAAGATGAGTTGGGAGAACTGCTAGAGGACTGCACGTAGCCTATGGGATGGAAGACGGATTGGTAGGACACTGTTGATGTAGTTTCTACACTGATAAAGAGACGAAGATAGTAGGCTCGCTTGTAGAATGGGATGCAATCACCACTAGCGATGTCTTTTCCTACCACGACTTCTCCTACTTCTCCTGTTGCACCATCTACTACTTCTCCTATTTCTCAGTCTGCGTCTATTCCTACTACAGTTGTCACAAACCAACTGCAAAAATGAATATTGAAGATATGGTGGAGGAGATATCAAAGAACTTAAAAGACCTACAAATCAAGATAACTAGAATGGAGTAGTAGCTGCTTAGTCTAGCTCCATTTTTAGCCCCACCTTCTTCTACTCCTACAAATTCTTCCAATAGTGATCATGTCCGTCTTTGCATATGGTGTGATAGTCTAGATCATGAGCAAAAGGACTACTAAGATTATGAAAAGGCAAGAAGGTTGAAGTTGGTAGTCTAGAAAGACAACATGATATGTTTTGGAGATACAAAGTAGCCGATCAAACCAAATTTGGGTAAGGGTGGTATGAAGAAATTATTAGAGGAGTCTCTTTTGCACTCTTCTTATGTGATGTGAGAGGTGGTAAGAGCAACTATTGCGTATGGCCTTCAGTTAGAGTAGTTATCGAAGGACAAATCTCCTTTATGGTTCTATGCACTACATGTAAAGAAAAAGGGGAAAGCTTCAACATTTGAACTTTTAGTCTTTGGTGATGAGATCAAGAAAGGGACTAGATGGAATGATCAAGTTGATGTCTTTTCTATCTATGTCTATATGGAAAAATCTCAAGGCTTTGAAGTGCTTGTTGAGGAGAAGTGGAAAAGAGATGATGATCAGCCTGAAGGTTCAAAGAGGGTGACTAGGAGGAGTGATCTAGTTTCATAGTCTTCTTCTTCTAGATCAGAGTAGAGTATGGCTGATGTTTAGAAGCCAAAAGTACAAGAAGATCAGAAACCCCCAAAGATAAATGATCCAAAGCTGAAAAAGCCGAAAAAGGATTCAAGTTGCTTTCCAACATTGAGACGACTACAGACTTGAAGAAGGTGCTTGAGGATTGGATTCTTAATTAACTGCAAAATTGAGTTCACTCTTGGAGAAGTCTTGGGAATTTCCAAAAGAGACTTTCATGATGTTATCATTGAAATCATAAAAAGAAAATGACAGATTATTGAAGAGCCGACACATGATATGATCCATCGAGAGGCTTTAGCAATTGTTGAGGCTATTATCTATGGCTTGCAGTTTGAGGAGATTGATTCTGATGAGGAGATTACCGAGGATTCTGCAGATGGAGCTTTGTGTATGCAGTCCAAGAAGACTCTTCAGCCCTTACTTCAGCCCATATAGTATGCAGAGAGTGGTGATATGCCTAGATTGGTGCCTCTTAGCCATTTTCCTGTAGTCACTGGGCTTGTATGACTATGGAGACAATAGTCAAAGTTGGTGAGATAGAGACCTCTTGAGTTATTCTTTTGGATCATCATGGCTCCGAGATTACTGTCATAGTGTGTGGATTGTATGATACTAGTAGATGGCTAGTTGATGTGGATCATGGTTGGCACATGCATGCAACCAACAACACTACAAGAGATTTGTATGCTACTTGTCTGAACTTGAAGATTTCTATTGGAGATGTGGATGAGACTTATCATTTCTTTGTGCAAAACTCTTGTTCCTATCATATTATTTTGGGGCAACCACTCATTGCTGAATGGAGACTAAGGTTCTAGATGATGGGTCTGCATGGATCCAAAGCAAGTATGGAAAGAGGGCTATCGAGTTCATGAAAATTTGTGTCAACTACCATCAGTGGAAGAAGGATTATTTGAGGGATTCCCCTCTTCGAGCAAGAGAGCTAGATTCTCTTTAGGTACCATTTTCTTACAAGATGATAGTGATACGAGACACAAAAAGTTGTCACCTCCTAGTAGTGACAACTATTCGTCAGGAGTTTATGGTGTGTCTACGTTGAAATACTTTGTGCTCTTAGCATATTACAGACATGCTTAGAGCTTCGTGGTAGTACTTGAAGAGAAAAGAAAAAGAATTGAAGCTTGCAAGTCTTTTATAGGATAAAGATAGGGTAGATGGTCTCTATGATGGGCTATTATGCTCAGATACTATGGAGGATCTTTCAACATTATTGAAAAATGAAAATCAAAAGTTTTCATATGTCTTACAGGTCCATTCTCTAATTATGTATTGCAAAATTTCTGATCTCATGCTGCAAGAAAATTTGGGTGCTGAGAACAAAAAGTGTTCTTTGCTTAAATATTTCAATAAAAGAGATTTACAAGGTGCTAATTTACCTCAACAAATAGGATTTATAGCTGAAGTACATTGTGAGCCTCAGTGTTGGGTTGTTCATATGTAGTCTAAAAAAGATATGGCTGATTTTTGTTTGTAAAAAGAGTTGAGTGCAGTTTATACATAACAAAATTTGTGTTTACCAGAGTATTTACAGTGTCTCTTGACACAATTTAATCTTCCATTGCTCAAATATGAGAGTTTTGGTGCTAATTTGCTACTCCAACATGAGAAAAGGCTCTCCAACTGTTTGGTTCAAAGGATTTGGGTTCCACAACTAGCAAACCCACATCAAGCTCATCCTGATGAAGAAGGGTCTTTGTGCCATTACCAATGGCAAGGAGAAGAAGCCTTAGGATGTGCACCTTGCAGTTACTTGGCAAAAGAATGATGACAAAGCACATGCCATCATTAAGTTGGAATTGATGATAGCTACATCCGTCATGTGGATACCTATGAAACCTCTAATGATACATGGAAGTGATTAGATACTTTTTTTGGTGCACAATCAAATTTATCTAAGTATGGATTACTGATTGAATTTTGTAGGCTAGATATGAAATCAAACACATCGCTTGCAACTCACTTAAACTACATGGAAAGTGACTTAACTCAGCTTGTAGGAATTGATCTCAAGATGGATGAAAATATTTGTATTCATGTGTTGTTAAAAAGCCTGGCTTCTGACTATAATAATATGTCAACTACATTGATTAACATGTCTAGTCCTGAACTAGTTGACATTAAGGCCTCCTTGCTAGAAGAAGAAAAGAAGGTAAAATCCAAAGAAGAACCAAGCACCTCTAAAGATGAACAAATGTTTTATGTAGATACCAAGTACAAGGGCAGAAAGATCAATTGGTATGTGACTTTTGCAAAAGCATTCGACACATGAAGAAATTCTATCATGCCATGAAGAGGTCCCAAAAGGCCTATCTAGTTGCTATTGAAGAAGAAGAAGAAGACCATGGAGCAAAAGAAGAAGAAGAAAAAGAAGAAGACTACTAGGAGAAGGACAAACCTCGTCGGTCCTTCTATTATGATAGACTTTTTTAGCCTTGTTTTGCATAGCCCTAATGATTCTGAAATACGCTTGTAAACCCCTCATGTAACCATGTACTATAGTCTATGTACACTTTGTGAGGCCCATGTTATAGCCGCTAGATGTCCACCATGTCTTTTGTGAAAACTTGGATCTAGGACATGGCTATGACACAAGCTATGGAGGTTGAAATAGGAAGAATGAACTCATGGAGACATTGACACTGACAAGTCAAATTTTCACACAATTGAATTAGGTTCCAAGATTAAGACTTGGACTCATAAACACAATCTTGTGTGTGGACACTGACAGGAGCACTTTCCTGGAAAGAAAATAGAACTTTCATTACATTGAAAAGGAGTGCAAATACAATGCTTTATAGGAAATGGAATGGTAGCACTTCTCCTACTGTGCAATATGGGATTCTAGCCCTGAGCCCACACAACTCCTTACAAAGAGACAGAAGTAGGTGTGATTGCAAACATCTCAACACCCCTCCTCAATCACAACCAGAAGTACAAAGTGTGTAGAGGCTTTAGTGAGAGCAACTCCTACAAAGTATGGGCACATCATAAACATGGCAAAACTCCAGAGACTATTATAGAAAGGCTAAGTGTGGATACCACAAACATGATGGACATCCAAAGGCTGTAGCAGGGGCCTCACAAAGTGTACAAAGGCTGTAGTACAAGGCTACATGAGGAGTTTACAAGTTTATGTCTGAAGCATTAGGGCTAGGAAATACAAGGCTAAAAAAGTCTATCCAAATAGAAGGACTGATGAGTTTTGTCCTTCTCCTGGTGGTCTTCTTCTTCTTCTTCTTCTTCTTTTTCTCCATTTTCTTCTTCTTCTTTAACTGCAACTAGATAGGCCTTTTGGGACCTCTTTCTGGCATGGCACAACTTTTTGGTGTGTCCAGTCTTTTTGCAGAAGTCACAGAAAAGCGGGTCCTACTTACCTTTGTACCCGTTGCCAATATATAATGCATGTTCATCTCTAGAGGTGCTTGGTTCTTTCTTAGTTTTTAGCTTCTTTTCCTCCTCTAATAGTGATGCCTAGATATCAACAAGCCTAGGGTTTGGCATATTGATTAGAGTTTTTGATACATTATTATATTCAGAAGGCAAACTTTTAAGTAGAACACCAATGCAAACATCTTATTCCATTTTAGTGTCGATTCCTACAAGTTGGGTTAGAAGTCCTTCCATGTAATTTAGATGTGTGGCAACTGATGTGATGGACTTCATTTCAAGCCTGAAAAATTCAATCAAGAGACCATACTTTAATGACTTAGACTTTGCACCAAACAAGGTGTCAAGTCTCTTCCATGTATCCTGCGAAGTATCACAGTTTTCCACATGGTGGATATAGCTATCGTCTAGCTTGAGTTTGATAATGCCGTGAGCCTTATCATCATTCTTTTGCCAAGTGACTGCAAGATCCGCATCATGAGGCTTCTTTTCTTTTCCAGTAGTAATGGCCCAGAGACCCTTCTTCATCAGGATAAGTTTGATGCAGGTCAACCAAGTGTGAAACCCGACTCCTTTGAAGCGAGCAATTGGAGAGTCTTTTCCCATGTTAGATGGCTGGAGCAATAGCAAATAAACACTAAAACTCTCAGATTTCAGTAGCAAAAGAATTGAGCACAAGTGCCAAGAAGCACTAGGTGAGTGTCAATGGACACTATGTGTGTAGCTTCTTCATTGAATCTTCAAACCTTCAAAATCCTTCGAGATCTTTCAAACCTAAGTTTTCATAATTTTCATTGAGAATCAATCTTGAAACTTTGAAAATTTTTCAACAATAGAGTTGAAATTTAGTGTGTCAAAAGGCACAAACAATGATAGTGTGAAAACACACTATGTAAGTACTATGTTTGAACTTGATGTTGAGCTTAAATGTCTTGTTGATTGCTCCAAATCTTTCAAGTATACAAGATCTCCCTTCATTACTAATTTTTTGTTCTGGTTAGGCAGTAGACTTGAGTGGCAGGAGCTCTACTGAGCTTGAGAAAGTGTAAAGGATGAAATTTGGAGCTTTGCCTATGGAGTCAGGATTAGGGTTTCTGACCTAGGCTTGGTTTTCTCTTCTGTGTTTACTGTAGACTGAATATTTCAAGAGCTTTTTATATGATAAGGAAGCTTAGGTGATAGGCTACCAAATCCCTATCATGCCAGCCAACATCGCATCGTGTGGAGAGAGTAGGAAGCACATAATTGAATTGCATTTTTTTCCTGACAACAATCTCATTTTTGTGCAATGCCAGGCTGAAGCGGCACCAATGTCGGGACTTGATGTGCCAACAAGATGCGCCTAAAGTCAAAGAGGATTCCCCTAGAAGAAATTGTGATGAAAAAAGGTTGGTAGTGTGAGATCTAGGGCCTCCAAGGTGACTAGGTACTGCCTAGCTATGGAGGCCACATAGGACAGAGCCAAAAAAAGTGACAGTGCTGAGTAGTAGATAGGGCCACGTCAAGTTCTAAGGTGATACAGAGAAGCATCTTCAGTAGATGAACAAACTCCTAGAAGAGAGCTCCTAATGATACGGGGTATAAAGAGAGATATGGAAGCTCCAAGGAGGCAAGGTCCTACAAGCTATGGCTTCCATGAAGGTCAAAGTGAGATGGAAGTGGAATTGGAGCTAGAGATGAGGTCATGAATTCAAGCTAAGCTGGGAAACGATAAAGAGAAGGTGGAAGAGCAGAGAGGAAACTAGGCCATGCCTGACTAGGCTCTGATACCATGTGAAAACTTAGATCTAGGACATGGCTATGACAGAAGCTATGGAGGTTGAAATAGGAAGAATGAATTCATGAAGACATTGACACTGACAAGTCAAATTGTCACACAAGTGAATTAGGTTCCAAGATTGAGACTTGGACTCATAAACAAAATCTTGTGTGTGGACAGTGACAAGCACACTTTACTGGAAAGAAAAGAGTACTTTCATTACATGGAAAGGAGTGCAAGTACAATGCTTTATAGGAAATTGAATGGTAGCTCTTCTCCTACCTTGCATATGGGCTTCTAGCCGTGAGCCCACACAACTCCTTACAAAGTGACTGAAGTAGGTGTGATTGCAAATATCTCAATATCTTTGATACCCACACTAAGGCTTTTTTGCGACAACCTCTAGTGATTACCATGTTTGTGGTGTGCCCACACTTTACAAGTGGTTTCTCACTAAAGCCTCAATACGCTTTGTACTTCTCTAGTTGTGATTGACGAGGGATGTTGAGATATTGGCAAACACACTCAACTTAGCCTCTTTGTATGGAGCAATGTGGGCTTAGGATGCAGAATCCCATATGCACAATGGTGGAAAGTGTATCTTAGTCTATTGCTATAAAGCATTTTACTTGCTCTCATTTTGAATACAATGTCATAGTAATTTTGTACTTCCAGCAAAGTGTCTGTGTCATTGTCAACACACAATATTGTGTTTATGAGTCCAAGCTTCCATGTTGGAACCTAATTCACTTGTGTGACATTTGGTCTTGATGTCTATTACCTCATGACCTTGATCTTCCTCTTTTAACCTCCATAGCCATGCTCTAGATTTGACATTTTTACAAAACTTTTATAAGAATTTACCCTAGCAATGGGGTTGTCTTCGATTGAGGATGCGGGTTGTCATAAAGTATTTTATATTTTTGTGATTTATATAGATGATAGATTTACGGACTACACCCTTTGGATGATAATGACAAGTATGAAAGGAATCTACAATGGCAAGGATTTCTTTGTCATCGATCTCATAGTTTATCTCTAGAGGGGAAAGCTTCCTTGAGTGGAGTGCCACTGGATGCATATGAGCATCATCTGCATATTGGAAAAAGATGGCTCCTAAGGCATAGTTTGATGCATTACTCTCTAAGAAAAATGGCTTGGTAGGATCTAGGTGGACTAGGATTGGGAAAAAGTGGTGAAAGAGGTCTTCAGGGTCTAGAAGGCCTTCTCGGCTTCTAGGGTCCATGAGAACTTTGAGTTTCCTATGAGTCTTATGAGTACTGTGACTATCTTTGAGTAATCCCTCATAAATATCCTATGGAAGTTGGAAAATCCAAGGAAACATTAGACATCGCAAACACATGTGGATGTTTGTCTATGAAGAATAGTCTCGATCTTCTTGGGGTCCATGAAAATTCCTCTCTTGGAGACATTGTAGCCTAGGAATTCCACTTCTATTTGATGGAAAAAAAACTTTTCAAGTTTTGCATATAGTCCTTTTTCTCTGAGCTTTTCCAAAACTAAATTTATATGGTGCTCAAGCTCCTTTGGATATTTTGAGAATATCAAGATATCATCCAAGTATATAACTAAAAAATCATCTAGATGCTCTTGGAAGATATCATTCATCATATATTGAAACACTACAAGAGTATTGGTGAGACTAAATTGTTAAAATGTCGGATCTAGAGCATGGCTATGGAGGTTGAAAGAGGAAGAGTGAGCTCATGAGGTAATAGACATCAAGACCAAATGTCACACAAGTGAATTAGGTTATGAGATGGAAGCTTGGACTCATAAACACAATCTTGTGTGTTGACAATGACACAAAGACTTTGCTGGAAGTATAAAAGTTCTATGATATTACATTTAAAAAGAGAGCAAGTACAATGCTTTATAGGAATAGACTAGGCAGCACTTTCTACCACTATGCATATGGGTTTTTGCATCATCTTGAGCCCACACTACTCCATACAAAGAGGCTAAGCTAGGTGTGATTGCCAATATCTCAACACCCCTCCTCAATCACAACCAAAGAAGTACAAAGTGTGTAGAGGATTTAATGAGCAACCACTCACAAAGTGTGGGCACACCACAAACATGGTAAACACCAAAGGCTGTCATAGAAAAGGCTAAGTGTGGTGGAGCCCCAAGAGGAACACCAAGGAAAAGGGGATTCTACTATAAGAAAATCTATCTTGTAACATCAACAATCTTTTATTTCATTCTTTTGATGACCAAAACAAAGAAAACAGCAATTCTTCATACAGCATCATAGTAGATATCTCCCACGGATTTGATAGAATCAACCATAATCTTCAACATCTTCATAGAATCCATCAATATAAAGACGAACATAAAGAAATAAACCATCTTTGAATGAAATCAATCACATAGTATTCATCTTCAATGTCTTCATAGTTTTCTCTCAATCTCTCATATATAGTTACACTGTTTTGATAGAATTGACTATCTCTAACTCTCTCTCTCTCTCTCTATCAATAGTACATCATATCCTCACTACAATACTCTCATAATAACTCTCAATAATCCTTATTAGGTCGTGGATGAACCTCCCAAGAGGTATGTCTGATATGAAGAGGCACCAGAGCCACTACAGTGTCTTTTCACAGCTCATTACTATCATGTCACTCAGTCTTCTCTTTAGTCTTCAACTGCTTCTTCCATTTGTTTTAGCTCTTTTGAACTTAGATTCATTCTTTCTAAAAGTTAGAAAACTTTCCCAAAGTCACACATACATTCTACAGAACACTTACATAAGGTCTACAGAATAGTACAGTACAGTACCATAACAACTACAGAATAGCTTTATAGCAGAGACAGAGCAGAGACAGAGGCTCTACAAAAGGTTTATAGAGGGTTACAGAAGGTCATCATAACCTCATAACTCATACTAAAACCATTTCAAACTATAAAAAACTATTCAATAGGCTTCCAAAAGATCTCAATTGTCATCAATCATCAATCCAGGCTTCATACAGAAGAAAATAAGAACAAAAGAGAAGCTATATAGAAGGTATACAGAACCAATCAGAACCTCAACAGAACCTATCAGAACATTACAGAGCTTCATATCTCTACTGAAAATCATCATGAACTTCCAAGACATAATCAATATCATCCAAAACACTCTCAAACACTTCCTTTATCAACCATACATCACTCTAAATCCATCAAAAATCAATCATTCAGTCCTCAAAAACAACAAAAATCAGTAAAAATTTTAGTCTTTTTCCACTCTCAACATATCCCCACACTTAGAAAGGAAGCGTCCTCGCGACCTAAGGAAAAGAAGAATATAAGTTCTTTAAAGAGCTCAATTTTATCTTCAATGGGATCTTCAACAATCTCTCCAAACCACGACCCCAACTTATCACCTGTATTTCTAAAAAAAATACTAAAGGAAAACTTCGTTATTCATTAACTCATCTGATTAATCATTTAAAAATCATAACAAATTTGTAAAGGATATAAGAGGGTTTTCTTCAGCTTTCCACCATAGGCTTTCCATCCATCATCAATAGTTTGAAAAGAGCTCTCGAACAAATTATTCTCAATCAGCACGAACTCATCACATACAATTATTACAACACACACACAACTAACACTAACACAACCATCTAAATGACACCTCCAAAAAGAGAGATATATATCATTAAGAATCATCCAAAATACATTGCAAAGGCGTCAATGAAGGTGATCCCTTTTGAAGGCTTGGTGGTTTCGAAAACGATCCATGGAGAAGGACTCATCTACAAATGTCTTTGGAGGATTTTGAAAGAACTACAGGCAACACATTCTTTTTAGCAAAACAAGGTATCTGCTAGGGAGACATAGGGCATGAAAATAGAGGACATCCAACTGTTGGGAATCAATGTTCACATTGACATTCATACAAAGTTTTGGAATGTCCTTTTGATCATTATGGGAAAATTCCGATGCATGTATGCTAGATACCAAGCAAAATGAGCTGTCAATCTCACTGAAGGATCTACAGATTGTGAATATTGATGAGCAAAATGAAGGTAATTCTGGTATGCTTGACTAGCAATAGTCCAGTCCCCTAGAATTATTGGCAAGTTAATCTGAGGTCCCGTGAGAGAATCAGACAAGCTCCATCCTCGTCTTCTGGGAATCTGCTGATCAAATCCATTGTACTCACTAACCAACTGAGGGGGTTGAGAAATAGAAGTGGTAGGAGATGGAAGTGGAATAAGTGAAAGTGGATGAAGAGATGGGTAGGCAAAATCATAAAATGAGGAATAAGATAAAGAAGGAGTGGCTGAAAATTTAAGTGAATCAGTTAGGAAAGGTGTCAATTGATAAACAGGAAAAGTAGAAGGTATATGGATAGATTGTGAAGGGCATAGTGGAGAAGGGGAAAATACTCGATCTTTGATAAAAGAGCAATATGTAAATATTGTTGGTAGTATAATAGGCTAGGAACAAAGGGACCTAAGATAGATCGTCCCTGATAGGCATAAAAAAAGGATGAATCAAATGGATGGTTTTTGGAAAGATAAGCTAGGAGATCCACCCTCAGTTGGTTAGTGCTTTGTACATAAGTAGAAGCTGTGTTTTGACTTTGATTCATGACTACAGAATCAATCATTGAGTGCCATGAATTGTCAAGGAAAGTAGCCACTTTTGAGGAATAACAGTGGAACATCTCATCTATGCGCAACTCCAAATAGTTGACATACAAGATAGCTTGCAAAACCACATCCCCCACATACCATGCCATATCTACATCATCTGAAATCAACAAATCACCTCATAGATACATGTAAGATAGCAACATGGTATCTGTCATCACAGAATCTTCAAACACCATACGAACCACTTCTGTCAGTAACTCAGGAAACCAAGCCCCACTCCAACCATCCTCTGGAAGAGGAAGATCCATTGTTGAAAGCTTCATATAGAAGGCCAACTTCTACAACTAATAGTGTACAAAGAAAGAATGGTTCGGAGGAACATACTCCTGAAAGTGCTCAAATGTAGACCATGGCAAATCCATCCTGGATTGCAATCTTTCCACTTTATCTTGAAACAATGGACACATTGTGGCCTGTCTCTGGAGAACTACCAAGTCCTGCTTAGAGATAGAAGGAATAATAGGAACATTGGGGCTTGGAGGAATGGACCGTGACTGTACCAGTTGGTCTTGCAACTTTTTAATTTAGGAAGCTTGTGATTCCACTGTATTATGAGCAGTCTGTAAGGCTGACAATTTTGCATCTAAAAGATTCTAAAACTCTTGAGCTTCTTTGGACATCCTCTCTTTCTCCTCTGAGACTCGAGTGACCTCTAACTGAGCTTCTGTTAACTGAATCTTCAAAGAAGATATTTCTTCTCTCTGGGTCTCAATCATTTGGGTTTGCTACTCCATCTACTTAAACAGATCTGCAAGTGCGTCTTTAGAAGAGGCTAACTCTGAGGTTGCCTTATGCAATTGGTCTTTGGACTGCATCAGTTCTTTATAGAAAAAAGCATACAACTGTTGAACACAAGCTGTCACTAAAAGTTCAATCGAACTCTGGATGTCATTACAAAGGAACTGTTCAGTGAAGGGACTGATATGTCCAAAGGACCCTCTCTATGTGCCCTGAATAAATTGTTACATGTGAGGTAAGCAGGGAGGTCACTGCCAGAAGTAGCAGGAATTGTGACTGAAAAAATGACTGAAGGAGTTTTATCTGCCACACGCTTCAAGCGATTCTCCTAAATGACCAGTGGAGGAGGGGAATCAAGATCCTCTATGTCAATAGGTTCTGACTGTGGAGGGGGAGGAACTGGATCAGATGGAGGAGGTGGTAGCACACCCTTCTTAAGGCCTGAGTACATCAAGAAAGCATACAAGTAAGAACCATAGGTGACATTTGTGACATTCCCTCTGGTTACTTTGACAAAATGTTGGTCCATCTTTGTAAGCATGTAAGTACTCCAATCAATAGCCATCCCATTTAATACCATCCTGGAAGACGTGAATAGTTCTTTGGACAAGTAATGAGATGGTGTTTTGGTAGGCATAAACCTATCTTGGAGGAACTGGCAGACTAACTTCTAAAGAGGATCAGTGATCATGGAAAAAGATAATCCTGAAGTGTTTATCACTTTCTTGACATCCAGAATCTCTTTGGTCTGCTTCTGTAACAGCTTGAAAATTTCATCATTGGAGAATTATTGTCTAGCGGTAACAAAGGGCTCTCCTTTGTAGAGAAGAGACAAAGCCTTCCCTAACCCTCGGTGTGTCAATACCATAGAAGCACCATGAACCAAGCCCGACTTCTTGCTGTATGATGCAAGAAACTCATCACATAGGGATGGATCATCTAGAATCAATGGGAATAAAGCAGCCACAAAAGTCGCAAGTCCTACTTTTACTATAGGCTCAAAAGCAGTAGGGAAGAATAATCCCTACTGATCAACAGGACATACCGGATAGGAGGAGGAGCATGTGGCACCATTCAGATGGAAAACACACACACCACAAACATAGACAATAAAAAATAATGCCTGCAAAACAACCAAAATAGCTATAAAAAAGAAATCAATCAAAAGAAGGACACGCACATATAAGTAACTAACCAATTTACCACCCCAAACAACCCACATCCTAGAAAAAATTTGGCATGACCTCTATACATATGCGACTGAAAATTTCATGCAATGCAACAAGTAGGAATCCAAAACCCTGTATCAGGCACGAAAGAAAGAAAAACTATAAACTGTACCCGTAATCATAACACATAAGCAAACCATAATACCATAAAAATCTAATCAGGACCTGACCATAACCTTGACCAACAATTTTAACTAAGAGGACTTTACGCGTCCATCCCACGAAGTGTGTTTATTAAAAAGGGGAAAAAAAGTGTAGTGAGGGGAAATGGTTTTAATGAAGAATTCATTTTAAGAAATTATTAACAATGGGTGACTTTTTATTAGGTTATAAACCTTAATAAGAAAACGGTGGTTCCTTCTTAAAATGTTAATTACAATTTATTAGGGTGAAGCCGTGCTTTAGCGAAACCTGGACTACGATTCCTAGACTGGGGTCTCTAAATGCAAATTCATTAATTAAAAATTAACGGTGATGTGGAGCGCTTTTTTGCCAATGCGTGCTTTTTTGTGACGACTAGTTCATTTTTATTAAAAATTAAGGTGCCTCTTAAGCGCACGTAGCGCGTGCAAAGTGAACGACTGGTTGATTTTTAATTATTAGAAACTTTATGTTTAGCGCAAATGCGCGTGAAAAAATGTTTGAATATAGTTCATTTTTTTTGTGGTTAAGGGAGAATGAAAATGAATAAAGCTAAAAAAATAAATACTTGATACGAGTGTGTATGCAATGGACTAAAGGAGCACAGAGTAGTCTCCAAATGCAAGGAATCCAGTCAAAAAAAACAAACACCACTGACTGGAAAAAATAAAGCACCTTAGTGTTTTTGTGTGATTTTTGTTTTATTTTTATTTTTTAAAAAATTTGTTTGTTTATTTTTTTTTCATCTTTGAATCTTAGGTGTGTTTGTATTTTGTATATTTTTTGGTTTGGTTTATTTGTGTTGTTATTATTTATTTTATTTTTTTATTTTTTTATATTTGTTTAAATAATGAAAACGGGATATATGACATATGAATATATTGTGAAGTGTAAAGTGGGATTTCAGCAATCCAACAAGTGTCAACAATGTGTTGTAATTTATCAATGATTTTTTAGCTGATTTTTTTGAAATTTAAAATGACTTTTCATGAGGTGAAGTATTAAATTTAGGGTTTTTGGCTTCAATTAACCAGGGTTAATTAGTTTAACTAAGGTTAATTTAATCAACTAGGGTTAATTGGCTTTAATTAACTAGGTTAAAATGACGACGGAGGAGGAGGAGGAGGATGACGACGACGACGACGTCTGCGGCAGCAGCGACGGCGTGATCACGACGAGGGGGACGGCAGCAGCTATTGAGGATGACGGTGGCGCTGTCGAGGCGGGCATGGCGGCGGTAGCAGAGGGAGGCAACTGCAGTGGAAGGAGATGGAGAGAGGGACCGACGGCAACAGAAGGGGGCTGGTGCAATGGAAGGAGATGGAGGGAGGGACCGACGGCGAGCGACGGAAGGGGGCTACTGAGCTCGAACAAGTAAGGTAGTTAGGTTTTTTTTTTTGAATGGTTTAAAATGTGATTATATATATATTTGAAAAAATGTGTGTGTGTTTTTTTCTTTGTTGTTGGTTTTTTTTTAAATTGTGAATTTTTATAATTTTGAATATTTTATTATGATTATTATTATTATTTATTGTTTTGTTTTGTTTTTTTTTTTGTTATTGTGTGTATTTGGATTGTGTGTGTTTGATTTTTTTATTGATTTTTTTTTGTTGTTTTTATTTTTTTTAATAAAAAGAAATTAAATGTAGCTGTGCAAAAGAACACACTTACAATGACGGGATCATACGGGGCAGGGACGGCAATGCGCAAGCCACAGGCGCCATGGGGACGTCCCAAGGCGCATAAAACCAAAAATAGACGCGTTCACGTGCGACACGAGAAACGCGGTCACACGGCAAAAAGGAATAAAAATTAATAAAACTCAAACTGTTTGTCGGATCGAAAAATTGTAAAAAGAAAAAATGTGCCGGGAGATGAGGGAAAAATGCAACACGGGTTTCGGGGCAAACTCAGGGTGTCCACATGGGAAAAACGCAAAAAACAAGCCCGAAAATACATACGTGTATTAATATCGAAAAATTCGCACATCGGAATGAAGTGCAAAAAGAAGGAAATTTAGGCAAAATCATGTGTCCAACAACCCTATCATGGCAAAACACAGTTTTGATCGAGATAGGATGCATTCACATGGGAAAAACCCCAAAAACAGACCCGAAAATGGACTCGAAAATTAATACGGGAAGCACCATGCACCGAAATAGAGGACAATAAAAAGGAAAAATGTCTAGAAGAAAGGGATTCACAGGCACATCAAAACTCAGTTGGAAGGGAATCAGGAGGGGTTCACGTGGGAAAATTATGAAAATCACATCCGAAAACACTTGGCAAAATTAATAACTAAAAATCTGGTAGTCGGAAGAGGTGGGAGAAAAAAGAAAAAAGTGGGGGAAAGGTTGATAGGAGACGACTATCAAATTAAACTGGAATTTCGGTGAAAATAAGGCAGGTTCACATGGAACAATGTGAAAAATAGGTACGAAAAGGGCTCGAAAGCCCGCAGAAAGTAATAACAGAAAAATCGTGCATCGAAATGACACGGAGTAAAAAGGAAAAATATCAAGGGGAAGGGGTAGGACTGAACTGGAACATCAAATTAGGGTTGCGAAGCAATAAAGACACGTTCACATGGAAAATCGTCCAATTTACGGGAATTGCTTCAAAAATTAATAACTTTAGAATCGTCTATCGGAACAGGGGTTTGGTAAAATGAAAAATAGGTCATTCAAAGGAAAAAGTAGAACTGTAAGATTGGATTGGGATTCCGGTGAATGTAGGGTACGTTCTCATGAAAAAATCGTAAAACAAAGAATAAAGGAAAACAGTCAAGAAACAGCTCTAGGGACAGGGTGAAATAGAACAGAGGAGTGGGGAAGGGACCCCATTAGGGTAAAATGAAGTCAAGGCATAGATGCATGATCATAACAGGATATATGCATGGGGGTATGCAACATAAATGTGCAGGGACGCATCCCCACGCTTAAAACCTTAGCAGGGAGGGTAAACCAAACAACAAGGACCTAGTACCACACATCAGACCAACCATGAACGTCCCCACACTTAAGACATGACCGTCACTAAGAAATAAAAGGTGTAGGGTTAAAAGAACTTGGCCCATATTGCCAAGGAGGAATGTCAATGATCGAGATTGCGTCTTGTATCGTTGCCAGCTCTGCAGGAGGTAACAAGGTGTCTTCACAGTACACGTCCTTCATGGCAGGGACCATGCGGTAGCACCCAGGGAGGTAACTAGTTGAAGGAATTGCAAGAAATTCGTCAATGACGAGGGATATTGCACTCAACTCACGATCTCACAATTGGAATGAAAGAACAGTCACTCGCTCCATTACTAACATCACTCGAGAAAATAATGATGAAAATCCATAGCTCACACCTGGTTTTAGGAATCGACAAAGGGGTGGTGCAGAGGGAGTTTGCTAGGGTGCACAATTGATGGTGCATCAGTGCGTCCAACCCCTCTGGCATAGGTGCAAGTAGGAAGGCCAAGGAGCCTTGCAGTGCACTGGACAGAACAGAATGATGTGTCCTGTGCTGATGGCAAAGACCCATCCCGTGGGTGCATAGGGAAACAAAAACATACCGGACTCCAATGGTCGTAACGTCCCTCAATCCTCACCTCTCGATAATTGATTGAAGAAACCCCAGTCACACTCAATCCACCCTCTGTCTCATGCTCTGTTGAAAGATACAGAGGGCAACCCATTCCTAAAACCCATTGATGTAATACTCACTATCACTTGTGTAGAGGTTGTATGCCTTGTGCGCAATTGATGGTGCAACTGTGCATCCCACCCTGTGTCAGCATACAATGCAAGAAGGAAGGCCAGGGAGCCTTATGGTGCAGTGCATAGGAACAGATTGTGCATTGTGCATTGAGAGACCCCTCCTGTGCGTGCAACACTCCGTTCACACATCTCACCTCTCATTTGATTTGAAGGGAAAGATTGGTCACTCACCCCACCCTCTGTCTCACTCTCTAATAGATACAGAGGGCAACCCATATGCATATCCCCATCTTGTTAGGATGAAACCTCACATCACTCAAGGGGTTGGTGATGAAGATCATGTCAGCTATTGTTGTCATCAGGATCTTGAAGATGAGGCATACCCAGGGCAGCAGCCTACAAGTCTCGTACTTCAATGACTGGTAAGAAAGATCGTCTGTTAAGAAGGGTAGACGAACTAATATTGTAGAGATAGTGCACCAAGGGAGGTGGCTTCAAATTACTTGCTGAAAAGGTTCTACTGGTGATGAGTTAGCTATCTTGAACTGCGGGGTGTTGCCACCTTTTCCACAGTCAGCTTCTCGGCCAAGGGTATTGCCATCTTTTCTTGGAATGAGGCCTGTTATGACAGGGAATTTCTCCCTTTTCTCCCATAACAGTTTTGTTGATTTTTCTCCTTTTTTTGTTTTTGTTTTTCTTTTTTTTTTCTTTTTTTGGTGAAAAAGAGAATGGTAGAAATGCCATATGTCAGGATGAACCTCGCCACCGTTGTTGGATCAAATGAGAAGAGAACAAGGTCAGGTGGAGATGTTTTTGCGAGGGATTAGTAGAACAAGACCGCCTCATGAGGAGAATCATAAGAGCTATCAAAAGCATGATGAGAAGGACAATGCGAAGCCCAAAAGGGAGAGGGTAGGTCGACTGTGATTGTCAAGATCCCCAGGGAGGGAAGTACTTCTTCAGGCGATAGCCATTGATCAGGAAAGGATCATTAGAGGCATCAACGGTCTACACTTGAATAGAGCTGTTAGGATTGACAGCAAGTACCTTGTAGGGGCCCATCCACCATTGTTGCAGTTTACCATGAAACTTGCCAAATATCGAATCATAGGCCAGGACAAGATCATCTTCTTTGAACTCCTTGTGCTTGATGAAACTGTCATGGTAGCCTTTGCATCGCGCTTGAGTGGTTTCCATGCACTATAGGGCTATCCGACTTATCTCATCCAAGTATTCCAAGTGTAGGAGATGGCGTTGTAGTGACTCATTATCTCCCAAGTGTTCTTTAACTGCCACTCGCAAAGAGGGCAATCCCAGCTCAACAGGGAAGACAGCTTCTGTACCATACACTAACTGAAAAGGGATCTGTCCTATAGATGCCTTATGGGAGGTTCTATATGCCAGAGGGCCTCTGTAAGTCGATCGTCCCAGTCACGATGATGTGCAGCAATCATTCTTGTCAGAATCGAACAGAGGATGCGATTGGTAGCTTCAACTTGGCCATTGGCTCTAGGGTAGTAAGGTTTGGACTTGCGATGGTGGATCTTATACAGCTCTGTCAGCTCCTCCATGATTTTGTTAAGGAAATGAGTACCTCTGTCACTTACCAGCTCAAGAGGACTGCCAAAACGGGTGATAATATTCTCGTACATGAACAAGGCTATGATGTTACCATCATCCCGCTTCAGAGCTTTAGCTTCACACCACTTTGTGACAAATTTCATCCTATGCAACACATCTTCACAGCACTTTATCTTTGCCTCTTTTGTACAGTGCACCACCTAGCAAAGTGTAGGCGGCTAATTCTAACAGAAGCTTCTTCTTCTCACGGCTTGAGATACCAGGAGGATACTGTTGAGTTTCCAGGAGGTTGGCTATGTCTGCATGCCAGGGAGTAACTTGTTTCAACTAGAAACAAGGAAGCATCAGGAAGGTCTGGATCATCCTGTTCATTGTCTTCTATTTGAGGGGTCCGTGATAGATGATTGGCTAGGACATGGGAACAGCCAAGCTTAGTGACCACTTCAAAATCAAACTCCTGGAATAGGAGTAACCATCTCATCAATCATCCTTTAACATCTGCTTTGTTCGTCAAGAAGAACAAGGCTTCATGATCCACATAGAACTGGAAATGTGTTGGCAATAGATAGTGTCGAAACTTCTCTAGTGCAAACACCATTACTAAGCACTCAAGCTGTGTCACTGTGTAGTTCTGTTCCCTATCAATGACCTTTTGGCTTGCATAATAAGTTGGTTGATCTAATTTAGAAGGGCCCTTTTGACATAGGACAGCACCTAGCCCTTCAACTGATGCATCTGTGTGCACATGGAACTCCTTCGTCCAGTCAGGAGGTTGTAAAATAGGTGCTTGGATCAGGCATTGTTTTAGGGTATTAAAGGCTTTCACAGTCCTCATCAGTCCAAAGGAAATCCACATCTTTCCTTAGGAGCTTGTGCAGAGGGGCTGCCTTGGTTGCAAAATGTGCAATAAATCTTCTATAGTAGCCCACATGGCCAAGAAATCCTCTCAATTGCTTAAGGTTTGTTGGTGCTATTAAGGTGGCAATCTTTTCAATCTTTGCGGGGTTTGTTGCAATCCCTTGTGTGGAGACAATATCGCCTAAAAGAACTCTTGATGAGACACCAAAGACACATTTGTCAGGGTTGAGAGAAATCCCATACTCTCGGCATCTGTCAAAACATTGCTCTAGGTGTCCCCAATGCTCATGGATCAAACTATAGACACAAAAGCCATCAAGATACACCTCAATAAAATCATGGAGATAATTCTGGAAGGCAGCCATCATTACTCGTTGGAAGGTGGCAGGAGCATTACAGAGCCCAAATGGCATCACTCTATAGGCATAGGTCCCCCATTCTGTGGTGAAGATTGTGTTGGATTGGTCCTCTTCTCCAATTTGGACTTGGTTATATCCGTTGAATCCATCCAAGAGGGAATAAAGTTCATGGCCTGCCACTCTGTCCAACAGTTGGTCGGTAAAAGGGATAGAAAAATGATCCTTCTTCGTCTTCGAATTGAGCTTTCGAAAGTCCACACATATTCGAAGTTTCATGTTCTTCTTGGGTACTACCACTATGGGCGAAACCCATTCACTGTGAGCCACGGGATAAATGAACTCTGCTTCAAGAAGTTTCAATAATTTAGCCTTTACCAGAGTAGAATAATTAGGATTCATACGCCTTTGTCTTTGCCTTACAGGTTTGGCATTAGGCTCTAGGTCAATGTGATGTTGGCATACTGTGGGATCAATCCCCTTTAGATATTTATATAACCAAGCAAACACATCTAAGTTCTCTTTGAGTAGGTCTCGTAGGACCACTAATTCTTTTGGAATATTGAGGCCCACTTTCAAGTGACGTTCAGTACCATTAGTATCCAAGAATGTTACTTGCCTTTCGCCTTCCATTTCGCAGATGAATGTCCCATGGATTGCTTCTGGATAGAGGTCTGACTCTTTCAAGAGAGTAGTATCCTTGTCTGATGCTCCGCTAGAGCCAGTGTCCTCCTTCTGAACAGATGACTCATTTTTCTATTGAGATTGCTGAAAGGGTATCAGTTCTTTGTTTGCTTCTGTGTGAGTGGTAATTTCTTCTAGACTTAGGTATTAATCTTCAGAGGATGCGTCCAGGAATGTCACATAGCACGGATCTTCTAGAGGCCGTGGCTCTAAGGGCTCTAGCTTTTGTTGGCAGGGGGCATCCCTTCCTTGGGTGGCCCATCGATACGCATAGATTGGACAGGATACTATCCCCCTAAGTCACTTACGATTCCTAGAAATGGGGGTGTTGTGAGTGACTTAGGGAGATAATTCTTTTAATCAAGTCCTTCCCTTGATGTGCCCTAAGTTGTAATATGGGGGAGGGGCTAGGGTGGTCCCTAGGTGCACTGCTTGTGAGGCTTGTAGGGTACAAACGTGCTGATTTCATTATTCTGTTCCTTTTCTTTTCCCCCGTAGATCATAGGGAAGTCATATCTACAATGCACCTCTTGGTTGAAGTCAACTCCAATCCTTATAGGGTAGGGCATGTAGGTAGGATCATGTCATTCATGTGGTAGGGTGCTATAGAAAGCCATCGAGGCATTTAAGTTAGAGTCTGAGATGTTTAAGTGCCACCTAGATTTGAGCCGCATAACTCTCCACCCTCCACAATACCTCCACCACCTTGTCTTTCTAGTAATTTGTAGGTTCTTACTGCCACCTTATGGGGTGTCTTAGTCATTTCTCTAGTCATCTCCTTAGGGCGACCTCTTTGATAGTTCTTTTTAGTTCAGACCACCACTTAGGGCGACCTCTTTGATAGTTCATTTTAGTTTGGTTGTGTTGGAGCAATCAATTAGTGACTAGCTTCGGACCTTTTATCAAATTATGCTAGGCCTACTCCTTGTGGATGTCATGCTTTGGTTTTGTCAGGGGGTAGGGTGAGCATTGTGCTATGTTTTAGTATGTATCTATTTTGTATCAGCTTGATGCTCCCTTTGGTTGTTTTGTGCAGATCTGTTGTGGGATTCGACGGGCTGAGTATCCCGTGGTCACCAATGAGAGCGGAGTTTTGAGCCCAGGATGTGCCTAAAATTTGCCAAAAAATCTGGAATTTAGGGGAAAAATATTTAACATCGAAGGTGGCGGTTGCAGCTAGGATGATTTTAAGCACCAAGTGAAAGATGGCTTTTAAAAGGCGCTCGAGTGACACTTGTGGATTTTTTATCCTTTTTCAGACTACCCTGTGGGTTGTCAAGAGTTGCCAGTCAATGCGGGAGGTCAGGACGAGGAAATGGCCACAAAAGGGTCAAGATGCGAAAAGGTGGACAAGGTTGGGACCAAAAGGGGATGTGCCCTTTGGAAGCTTGGACCCCCCCTAAAATTTTATCAACATGGCATGAAAAAGAAGCATGAAATCGTGGAGAAAAAAATGTCAACAGCACGGCCAAAAATTGCGCTTGATCTCCATGGATGATGGATGTAGGCTGTGAACTTCTCTAACCGATGTTACCCCTGATCTTCTCCCTCTGGGCTGGTCTTATTGCCGCTCTTCGCACGTGGAATGATGGACTGAATGAAGAGAACCAGATCTAGTCTTTCTCTCTCCTCCCTCTCTCTCTCTTCTCTATGGGCTGTTCATGTGTGCCATCTTGAATGAAGAATCCGGGAAGGAGAATGAAGGAAATGGTGAAGGAAATTGATGGAGATGCTGGAGATTGAAGTAAAGCATTGGATTGAGAGCAATGGAGGCTCTGTCTGCTGAGTATGCAATTATTCAAAGCATCTCGGGTTACATAAAAACACGGTATGACCATTTTTATGAAGAAAATGAAGGATTTTTTATAGTTTATGATGATAATCATGTTCTTATTGTATGAAAATTTGTTTGTGGGCTGTTTGCATTATGAGTAATTGCTGTTTATCAGAAAATCTTGGTTTTGTAATGATTTACATGCTTTATTTAATTCTAAAAAACCCGAAATGCGGTTTTTAAGTGGTAAAATGGTGTTTTTTCCATTTCGGGTGGGGAAAAAGTGTTCCCATGGGGGAATATGGAAGATAAATTGAATGTTAGTATGCTGAAGTGATTAGAATAAGAAAAACCAAAAAATAGCATATTTTATTGCCAAATAAATCAAGAAAATGAAAAAAATAAGGGGAAAATAGAAATACGGCTTGGAAAAATATAATAATTGTTTGTGAATGTGTGGTAGTGGCAGAGCATGAGGTTTAGCCTCAGTTTTCCCTATCTCTTTGTCAAAGTGTGTGATTGATTGCTTTTTCTACATCAAAACACAATAAAAAGAACCTTTACACCTATGCAACAAAAGCAATACCTAAACGTAGGGGGTTGGGAGGTTTGAATGGTGTGATTTGCATGCTGATTGTTGCTAATTTTATGATGCATTTCATGACATAGAGTCTATGCTATGTTAAGTAAGAGGATAGTAGCACGAGTGGTCTCGGTGCTATCCTTTCATCGCTGCAATGCGTTAGATAATAAGCATCATAAAAACCTGGTTGTGTGCAAAGCACGTTTCTGATTTTGAAAATGATGTTTGAGCACTTTAGAATCATTCACTTTGCATGTGCATGTGAAGCATGGTATCAGAATAAAAACCTGGATGCATAGCACTTGTTTTCAATGACAATGACCCAAGTTGAGTGTGGAAAGGCATCCTAAGCCGGAGGATAGACGTTCGGTTATTGGGGGGATTACTTGGAAAGAAAACATGGTAAATCTCCTGGATTATTTTCAAAATGAAGAGTGGAGTTTGTTCGTTTGTTCGTTTATTTTATATATTGAGCAGTGCATCAAGGGCCAATCCCTGCGATGTAGGAGAGCTGCAGTGGGGCCATGGTGTTTCTACCGAGAGGTTGCCTCCCATGTATGTGATTATGGTGGTAATTATTGCCAGTGTGTATGGGTTCTCCCTCTAAGGAGTTTATAGAAAGGGAAATGTTGGACTACAAAACTATAAAACTATAAACACATAGATTAGGCTTTAGGGCAGTTTGTCCTTTAACAATAGATAGACACTCTTGGTCCGCGAGGCCGTGAGGGTGTGTTTGTATGTTATGAGCATGAGGTCCGGCTAGTGCCATAGCTAGTGCCGGCCCATTTCAGGTCCCATCACCATGAATCATTAGGTGTACCAAGGTCCGGCTCAATAACATCCGCATCTCTTATTCGATCATGAGGCTTTATCGACTCATTCAAGGTTATCTAATAAATATCCTCTATAATGGACCCTTCCTTAGATCCATCACTCGATGACGTCTCACTATTAGATGGATCATCTACTGTTTCTAGTTCAGTGGGAGATAAAGGAGCTCTCTCACTCTGAGGAGACTCAGGGTAAGCATCCACTATTACACGATGGGCACCTTGACCTAGAATCACTCGACCAACGGGTATATCGACTTGACAGTCTGTTTGCAAATCTAAGGCCTTGCTAGCAAAACTCGATAGCTAGGACGTCCTGCAAATCTTATCACCCTAAAGTCCAGATAGCATTCCACGCTTGCAACAATAACGTGGACTTTAGTGATGCAACCTTTTGGTTGCCTTAGACTATCATCCACCATCCTAAGAAGTGTGGAGATGTCTTTTTGAATTTTGAGACCTAGCTGCTCCATCAAGTCTGAACTTATGATATTGACGGAGGATCCAGTGTCAGGATAGCATGCTCCACTAATATTCCATCCACATATGGTGGAACCCTAGGGCAATACTTTTCAACACGATTGAACCAATCTTCTCCCACTCTAGCTATACCCAAAGGTTCTACTATATACCCGATATGCAACATTTTCTTGAATCCCTTGCGTACTCCTGGAGAAAGTTTAATCAACCACAGGAGATTCACATCTGGTTTGACTTCGCAAAGAGAACTTGCTAGGTCAAAGTCATGGTAGTTAGCCAAAGTTCTCTTCTCGCGCCAAACCATTCTTTCCTTTGGTCATTGGACGGCCAGCTTTAGTGCCTCTTTTTTGACTTTTTTCTTCTTTCTTGGCACCTCTCTATCCTTCTCGGGATCCACTTTACCATCAACAGGCCTTAGAGGTCCATCTTCCATATCCAGATTCAGGACTCGCTTTTCCCTAGCATCCTGCTTAGGCTTTCCCTCGACAGGTTTTACAGTTCCTTTATCACCCTCTTTAATCTTTTGCCCTCTTGTTACGACTCGTAGATTAGAAGTTTTAGCATCATTGACACGTACAGCCTCAATAAGGCTGACTCCATTGCCATGATGTTACTCCTCTACAATAGCCTTTCCTCATTGCAGTATTTGTCTTGGTCCCTCGTCTTGCTAGAGATTATTCCCTTGTGCGTGATGATTAACTGGACCAGGTTGTTTACTTCCTTGTTGGAGAGAACTGATCTTACTCCAACAGGGAGCAGCTAAGTGGCCAGAATTTTTGCAAATATCACAATTGACATTTGGGCAATTAATAGGGAAATATTGGCCACCACACTACTTACAGCTGAACCTTGAGGGGCCACCCTCTTCAGGGCGTCGACTCCCTATCAAATTCTGTTGCTTCTTAAGGAAATTGATATCCACAACTACTTGTCGATACTATTCAGAGATCATATCGATGCAGTGCTTCATCATGTCCTTAACTTCACCAAGAAGGACATTAGAGGCACTCGACTCGTAGCCACGATCGTCAGTTTTTTGTCCCATGGGCCTAACCACTTGATTAGGGACTAGCCATTGACCTGCTGGGACAACATTAGGATTCATTGTTTGGCACCTACTATTTAGTGAGGCTGCCTAACTAGCCATGGGTATAGTCATGCTAGGGGGAGCTGGTAACATAAGCAAATTCGGCATGATAATTCCTCTCCCATTCACGTTTGACATGGGATCCCCTTGACTCCCATTGGTCAAGGCCAACTTATTACCATTCCAATTTATCCTTGCTGCATAAGCCGTGTTGAGTGTTGAAACGACTTATTTTTTGGCTGATTTTTGTTCTTTTTGAGAGCTGAATGGTTGATTTTATGAGATGATTGATTGGTTTGGAAGTGGTTTGAGAGTGTTTTGGATAGGTTGGAATGGCTTTATTAAGCTCATGATGTTTATTAGTAGAGATGTGAAGTTCTGATATGTTCTGTTTTGTTCTATTTTGTTCTGTTCTCTCTTTGAAAGGAGGGATGGAGTATTGATTGATAGGGTTTGAGATTTTTTGAAAGCTTATTGAGTGATTTTTGATGGTTTGGAATGGTTTTGGTATGAGTTATGTGGTTCTGATGCTTTCTATTGACCTTCTATAACTCTCGGATGAGCTTCTGTAGACCTTCTGTATGTGTTCTGTTGGATGAGAGTGTAGCTTGGGAAAGTTTTCTAGCCTTGGAAAGAGGTGAATACAAGTGCAAAAGAGCTAAAATAAGTGAAAGAAGTAGTTGCTGAAAACTCGAGTAAAGACTGGAGTGAAGTGACAGTGGTGAGCTACGAAAGGACACTGTAGTGGCTCTGGTGCCTCTTCATATCAGACACACCTCTTGGGAGGGGTATCCACGACCTAAGAAGGATTATTGTGAGTTATTATGAGAGATTGTAGTGAGGATATGATGTATTATTGATGGAGAGAGAGAGAGAGAGTCAGAGATAGTCAATTCTACTAAAACAGAGTGATTGCATATGAGAGATTGAGAGAGAAGACTATGAAGATATTGAAGATGAATATTATGTGATGTATTTCCATTCAAAGATGGTGTATTCATTTTCTTTCTTTTTTTTATTGATGGATTTTGTGAAGATATTGAAGAATATGGTTGATTCTATCAAATCCGTGGGAGATCTACATGATGCTGCATGAAGATTTGTTGTGCCTGGTGTTCTTTTCTTCATTGTGATCATATAAAACCTAATAAAAAAGCTTGTTGATGTTACAAGATAGATTTTCTTGCAAGATAATTCCCTTTTCCTTGGTTTTCCTCTTGGGGCTCCATGTTTTTTGTGTGCAGCCGGGGAAGTTTGCCATCAACAAGCACCAGAAGAGACTGAAAATGAAGGAATTGGCATTGCCAAGAGGAGAAGAATTCAATGGATGTTTATAAAGTTCCTTCTTTCACTAAAGATTTGGAATTTCTCATAATCCAAGGCACTTTCCACAAGAAGTTCATCCCACAATGGCGGAAACACATCACCATCATGATGCATGCTCTATATGGTGGACAGTTTCCTCTTCCTGTTGAAGCAGCAGAAACTTGCATCTTGGTGGCAAACTGTTTGGGAACAAACTGAAGAGTAGAAACAGAGAGAATGACCATCCATGGAAGATTTGGCATTCATTGAAAAGTTTCCAGACATCATCAAGTGGGAGATTGTGAAGAAGCTTTAGGAGTCTTGGTCTGTGGAGGTTCACAAAGACAAGAAGGAAAGGAGTTGGAATTTGTTCGTGGATGCTCAACAACAAGATACATGGGATGCTTGGTGTTCTGATAATCTTCTATTTGTTCAATTGGCAACCCACTGGAAGTTGGTAGACAGAGTGTTTTTCACAACATACACTGTTGAAACTATCAGAAGCTGTCATTACTATGATGATGGCACCACTACAATGCTTAGACGTATGCATTTTGATACCTTCAGAACCGAATACCTTCCTCTGTGTAGTGGCATGAAAGCAGAATTTAGAGATGTTGAAAAGGAAGAAGTAGAAGAAATGTTAGCAAGAGAGTCCTCTAGAGACTGAAGCCTTCTGTTATCCCTCTATGGAGCACTAACGACATAGTGGATCTAACCCCTTGATGAATGACGCAATAAAGAGGCAAGCGTTAGAACGAGTCCAGAGGTATGTGAGAAGAGAGAAAGTAAAAATCAAAGCTGAGAACGAGCTCGCAGGAGAAGCTGCCTTTGATGCCCTTGCGGAACTCTTTACAGAAGTCCCAATGGCACATCAAGCCCTTCCTCCTCCTCTGCTGGAGGTCCACTTCCAAGCCAGATCCATCCTGGAAATATTGATGATAGGCCAGCGAATGTAGTCCCATTGCCAGTTTTTAAGGGAGAGTACAATGAAGATCCCGATCTTCATGTAGCAGAGTTTATGGTAGCATGTGTGGCTAACAATGCCAGAACCCATGAGCATTGGTTAGCAATATTCCCTGCCACTTTCAAGGGCGCGGCATTTCAGTGGTATGAGAGACAAGCAGCAGGAACTTTTGGAACATGGGATGACCTGAAGTTGGCCTTCCTCACTAAATTCAGGCGTGAAGGTTTTGAAGAGCGAATGCGAGAGGAATTTATGAACCTAAGTCAGTCCTCTGGAGAAAGAGTAGAAGCTTATGTCTCGCAAATGGAATCCATCCTGAAGAGATGGACTAACCATAATCTAGATGATGGCATTCAGAAGGGGGTGTTTCACATAGGATTACAACCAGAAGTCCGTAAGTTTGTGGAGTTGCAAAGACCAGCCACACTGCAAGCTGCAATAGAAGGTGCAAGACTGTATGATGAAGTGAAAGCTAGATTGGCGATGAATCCAGGAAGAGGAGTCCTACCTCCTCTCATGCCAAGAATGATGTACCCACCAAATGCAATCTCAGGGACAGTCCCCTACCCCTACCAACAGATGCCCCCAGTATCACAGTACAGTGCACCAAATCCACAGTGATCACAATCCATGCTTCAAATGATGGTTCAATCACAACAACAATGGTCCCAACCAATTTCCCCAATGCTAAATCAGCAACAACAGTGGAACCCTACCAACTGGAGCCAACAACCAACAATTCAAATAGGAGCTCTGAATTAGAATTAGAACATAGACCCCTCTGCACCAGCCCAACCTGTTTATGCAGTGATTACAGAGACTCCGCAAAACCCTACTGCCAGTACCTCAGGAGGAGAAAGCTTGAAGGATTACTTATCCAACTCAGTTGCAAATATCAAAAAGGAGTTGATGGATGTGATTACACAGCAGCTACAGACACTGAAAGTGAATACCGCCAGCATATCCAACGTTGCAGGAGCAGGAAGAGATGTGATGCGGTCAAATACTTAGTGTGGTAAGTGTCATCAAGCAAGCCATTTAGCCACTGAATGTACACGAAAACCAACCATTCATGGAGCCTTCTGTTCCTACTATTTGTGGAAGAACCATACAGAGGATATTTTCTCTCTAAAGGAGATGCATGATAGGAGAAGGAAGAAGACGCAAGATTCAACTTGCTGGAATCCAAAATGACAACACAGGATATTGGACCCAAGCCTAGAGAGTTTGGTCCTAATTTCGGTCCAAGGAGGTTTCCCTCTCAAAGTTACAAAGGAAGACAGTCTGGCGGTGGTCAGAGATCAGAAGTGGAGTGTTACAAATGTGGAGAAAAGGGACACATTTCACCAAATTGTCAAAATCCCAAAAGGTCAGTGGATTACAAGCCCTTATGCATTTGATGCAAAGGAGAAGGCCACACTGCAAAAGACTGTCCAAGCCCAGCCCCAGTAAAAAACAGTGCTACTGATAGTCCGGCCAAGGCCCAAGAGCCTACCTCCAATTTAGTGGAATTGGAAGTTGTTACCATCACACATGCAAAGAAGAAGGAACCACCTATCCAGAAAGAAAATAATCCTCTTGCCAGAATAGTGAAGTTCAATCTTCCACCAAAAGAACAGAACATAACAGAGCCTGACAGTGCCGTACAGAGCACCACAGTGCCACAGAGAGTCACAGAGACAGTTCCAGAGACAGGACCAGAGGTCAAGGAAATAGAAGAGGAGGACGTGCCACAAGTGGCAGAAGAAGTTCCCATGATGTCCCTGTTGGAAGAAAAAAGGAAAATGAAAATGGGTGTTGCCCCATTCCCTAACCGGTTAGAGACGCCAGTGGATCCTATTAAGGAATATGATCTGGTCCGAGATCTAGATACCTTTAAACCAAACCTCACATTCCGACAATTATTGATGTTGTATCCCAGTTGCCCAAAAGGTTCAAAAGTATACTGACAAGAAGACGTGGATTAAGGATTGCTCCCTCAACAGCAACAAAGTCCAACAAAGCTCTAGAGCCTGTAAAAGAAGTGGACGTGGCTAACGCCTTCCTAGATCTGGGTACCCTAGAGACTGGCATGTGGATAGAAGGCTGCTTCATTGCAAATGCACCGATTGATGGTGGCTCATCAGTGAACATTATGACGGATGTGACAATGAAGGATCTAGGCCTACAAGGTGTGCAACCCACCCAATGGCTCATCAGACTGGCGGATCAGAGCAGAATCAAGCCTTTGGGCAGTCTCCCATATGTAAAGACTACAGTGGCTGGAAAAGATTATTAGCAAACCTATCTGGTGGTGAAGCCAAACTCTTATGGTACATCCTATCCCCTGTTACTGGGCAAACCATGGCTTAAGAAGATGGATCTTCTCATATGAATTTTTTTTTATAAGAAATGGATTAAAAAGAACAAGCCGTCTTTAAACAGTGGCTCTTGCCATCCTAACCTATCCTTGCCAAAGAAAGATGATGATGATGCACCGTGCCAACAAGCACCAGTCTCACAAACCCAACAGAAATCAGAGGGTCCCTGTTATGTGACGTTCCTGGACGTGTCATTAGAAGATGAGTCTTCAAGCCAAGAGGTAACTACTTGTGAAACCAAACCCGAAACGGCTCTAATCCCATTTCAACATCTCAAGGAGAAACCTAAGTCTCCACCAAAAGAAGAAGTTGGTTCTAGTGGGACATCGGATGAGGACACCACTCCCTTGAAGGAGTCGGATCTGTATCCAGAAGCTGTCCGTGGGACCTTCATCCGTGAAGTAGAAGGTGAATGGCAGTTAACTTTTGTGGATGCAGATGGTACTGAACACCATTTGAAGGTGGGTAGCAGCCTACCAGAAGAGGAGTTATCAAATTTGTACAACTTGTTGAAAGAGAATTTAGACGTGTTTGCATGGTCCTACAAAGACCTAAAGGGGATTGATCCCACAATATGTCAGCATCATATTGATTTGGAGCCTGATGCCAAGCCAGTACGGCAACGACAGAGGCAAATGAACACGAATTATTCCACATTGGTGAAAGCAGAGCTGTTGAAGCTTCTGGAAGCCGAGTTCATCTATCTAGTGGCAAATAGTGAATGGGTCTCACCCATCGTGGTTGTACCCAAGAAGAATGGCAAGCTTTGTATATGTGTGGATTTTCGTAAGTTGAATTCCAAGACGAAGAAGGATCATTCCCTATCCCTTTCACAGACCAACTGTTGGACACAGTGGCAAGACATGAGCTTTATTCCCTTCTGGATGGATTTAGCGGATACAACCAAGTGCAGATAGCAGAAGAAGACCAATCCAAAACAACCTTCACCACAGAATGGGGGACCTACGCTTACCGAGTTATGCCGTTTGGGCTTTGCAATGCCCCTGCTACTTTCCACTGAGTCATGATGGCCGCATTCCAAAATCATCTGCACGACTTTATTGAGGTATATTTGGATGACTTCTGTGTCTATAGTTTGATCCGAGAACACTGGGGACACTTGGAACAATGCTTTGATCGATGCCGGGAGTATGGGATTTCCCTCAATCCCGACAAATGCATCATTGGGGTCTCTTTTGGAGTTCTGTTGGGCCACATTGTCTCTGCACAAGGGATATCAACAAACCCTGCAAAGATCAAAAAGATCGCAGCTTTGACAGCACCCACCAACCTCAAACAGTTGAGGGGATTCCTAGGCCATGTGGGTTACTATAGAAGGTTCATAGCTCATTTTGCAACAAAGGCAACCTCCTTGCACAAGATTTTGAGGAAAGATGCAGAATTTGTTTGGACGGAAGAATGTGACAAAGCCTTCAACACTTTGAAGCAGTGTCTGATTGAGGTACCCATTCTGCAGCCTCCTGATTGGACGAAGGAGTTTCATGTACACACTGATGCATCCATTGAAGGCTTAGGCGGAGTTCTCTGCCAGAAGGGCTCCTCGAAGCTGGATCAACCCATCTATTACGCAAGCCGAAAAGTCACGGATAGGGAACGGAACTACACAGTGACAAAGCTGGAGTGCTTGGCAATGGTGTTTGCCCTAGAGAAGTTCCGCCACTACCTACTATCTACCCACTTTAAATTTTATGTGGATCATGAGGCCCTGTCCTTCCTGATGAACAAAGCGGATGTGAAAGGACGAATGATGAGATGGCTCCTTCTATTCCAGGAGTTTGACTTTGAGGTAATTACCAAACCTGGTCGTTTCCATGTTCTGGCTAATCATCTATCGCGTATCCCACAATTGCAGACGAGGAGCAGGATGATCCAAACCTCCCTGATGCTTCCCTATTCTTGGTAGAAACTGTAACTCCCTGGTATGCAGACATTGCCAATCTGTTGGCAACCCAACATTACCCTCCTGACATTTCTAGTTGGGAAAGGAAGAAGCTTATGTTGGAATCAGCCCCCTATACCCTGTTACGCGGTGCACTATACAAGAAAGGCAAAGATGAAGTGCTCAGAAGATGTGTTGCAGGAGATGAGATTGGGATTATTCTGAAGGCTTGCCATGACGAGCCGTGTGGAGGCCACTTTGCAGGAGAAGCCACAGCTAGGAAGGCTCTGCTAGCAGGATAATGGTGGCCTACCATTCATAAGGATGCTTATGATTATTGTAAAAGATGTGATGCTTGTCAGAGAATGGAGAAACCCACGAAGACAAGTGCCATGCCACTGCAACCCATTCTTCCCCTAAAGCCGTTTGAGAAGTGGGGCATCGATTTCTAGGTCCGATCGATCCTCCCACCAGAAGGAAACAAAACAAATACATCCTCGTATGTACGGATTATGTCACAAAGTGGTGTGAAGCTAAAGCCCTCAAGCGGGACGATGGTAACAGTGTGGCCCTGTTCATGTACGAGAATATCATCACCCATTTTGGCAGTCCCTTAGAGCTGGTAAGTGACAGAGGCACTCATTTCATTAATAAAATCATGGAAGAGTTGACAGAGTTGTATAAGATCCGCCATCGCAAGTCCACTCCTTAATTATCCCAGAGCCAACGGCCAAGTCGAAGTCACGAATCGCATCCTCTGCTCGATTCTGACAAGAACGATCTTCTGATATGCAAAATCTTTATAAGAAATGGATTAAGAAGAACAAGCCGTCTTTCAACAGTGGCTCTTGCCCTCCTAACCCATCATTGCCAAAGAAAGATGATGATGATGCACCGTGCCAACAAGCACCAGTCTCACAAACCCAACAGAAATCAGAGGGTCCCTGTTATGTGACGTTCCTGGACGTGTCATCAGAAGATGAGTCTTCAAGCTAAGAGGTAACTAATCATGAAACCAAACCCGAAACGGCTCTAATCCCATTTCAACATCTCAAGGAGCAACCTAAGTCTCCACCAAAAGAAGAAGTTGGTTCTAGTGGGACATCGGATGAGGACACCACTCCCTTGAAGGAGTCGGATCTGTATCCAGAAGCATTCCGTGGGACCTTCATCCGTGAAGTAGAAGGTAAAAGGCAATTAACTTTTGTGGATGCAGATGGCACTAAACGCCATTTGAAGGTGGGTAGTAGCCTACCAGAAGAGGAGTTGTTAACTTTGTGCAACTTGTTGAAAGAGAATTTGGACGTGTTTGCATGGTCCTACAAAGACCTAAAGGGGATTGATCTCACAATATGTCAGCATCATATTGATTTGGAGCTTGATGCCAAGCCAGTACGGCAACGACAGAGGCGAATGAACCCAAATTATTCCACATTGTTGAAAGCAATGCTGCTGAAGCTTCTGGAAGCCGAGCTCATCTATCTAGTGGCAAATAGTGAATGGGTCTCACCCATCGTGGTTGTACCCAAGAAGAATGGCAAGCTTCGTATATGTGTGAATTTCCGTAAGTTGAATTCCAAGACGAAGAAGGATCACTTCCCTATCCCTTTCACAGACCAACTGTTGGACATAGTGGCAGGACATGAGCTTTATTCCCTTCTGGATGGATTCAGTGGATACAACCAAGTGCAGATAGCAGAGGAAGACCAATCCAAAACAACCTTCACCACAGAATGGGGGACCTATGCTTACCGAGTTATGTAGTTTGGGCTCTACAATGCCCCTGCTACTTTCCAGTGAGTCATGATGGCCGCATTCCAAAATCATCTGCACAACTTTATTGAGGTATATTTGGATGACTTGTGTGTCTATAGTTTGATCTGGGAACACTGGGGACACCTGGAACAATGCTTTGACCGATGCCGGGAGTATGGGATTTTCCTCAACCCCAACAAATGCATCATTGGGGTCTCTTTTGGAGTTCTGTTCGGCCACATTGTCTCTGCGCAAGGGATATCAACAAACCCTGCAAAGATCAAAAAGATCGCAGCTCTGACAGCACCCACCAACCTCAAACAGTTGAGGGGATTCCTAGGCCATGTGGGTTACTGTAGAAGGTTCATAGCTCATTTTGCAACAAAGGAAACCTCCTTGCACAAGCTTTTGAGGAAAGATGCAGAGTTTGTTTGGACGGAAGAATGTGACAAAGCCTTCAAACTTTGAAGCAGTGTCTAATTGAGGCACCCATTCTGCAGCCTCCTGATTGGACGAAGGAGTTTCATGTACACACTGATGCATCCATTGAAGGCTTAGGCGTAGTTCTCTGCCAGAAGGGCTCCTCGAAGCTGGATCAACCCATCTATTACGCAAGCCGAAAAGTCACGGATAGGGAACGGAACTACACAGTGACAAAGCTGGAGTGCTTGGCAATGGTGTTTGCCCTAGAGAAGTTCCGCCACTACCTACTATCTACCCACTTTAAATTTTATGTGGATCATGAGGCCCTGTCCTTCCTGATGAACAAAGCGGATGTGAAAGGACGAATGATGAGATGGCTCCTTCTATTCGAGGAGTTCGACTTTGAGGTAATTACCAAACCTGGTCGTTTCCATGTTCTGGCTAATCATCTATCGCGTATCCCACAATTGCAGATGAGGAGCAGGATGATCCAGACCTCCCTGATGCTTCCCTATTCTTGGTAGAAACTGTAACTCCCTAGTATGCAGACATTGCCAATCTGCTGGCAACCCAAGAGTACCCTCCTGACATTTCTAGTCGGGAAAGGAAGAAGCTTATGTTGGAATCAGCCCCCTATACCCTGTTACGCGGTGCACTATACAAGAAAGGCAAAGATGAAGTGCTCAGAAGATGTGTTGCAGGAGATGAGATTGGGATTATTCTGAAGGCTTGCCATGACGAGCCGTGTGGAGGCCACTTTGCAAGAGAAGCCACAACCATGAAGGCTCTGCTAGCAAGATACTGGTGGCCTACCATTCATAAGGATGCTTATGATTACTGTAAAACATGTGATGCTTGTCAAAGAATGGGGAAACCCATGAAGACAAGTGCCATGCCACTGCAACCCATTCTTCCCCTAAAGCCGTTTGAGAAGTGGGGCATCGACTTCATAGGTCCGATCGATCCTCCCACCAGAAGGAAACAGAACAAATACATCCTCGTATGTATGGATTATGTCACAAAAGGGTGTGAAGCTAAAGCCCTCAAGCGGGACGATGGTAACAGTGTGGCCCTATTCATGTACGAGAATATCATCACCCGTTTTGGCAGTCCCTTAGAGCTGGTAAGTGACAGAGGCACTCATTTCATTAATAAAATCATGAAAGAGTTGACAGAGTTGTATAAGATCTGCCATCGCAAGTCCACTCCTTATTATCCCAGAGCCAACGGCTAAGTCGAAGTCACGAATCGCATCCTCTGCTCGATTCTGACAAGAACGATCTTCTCATATGCAAAATCTTTATAAGAAATGGATTAAAAAGAACAAGCTGTCTTTCAACAGTGGCTCTTGCCGTCCTAATTCATCCTTGCCAAAGAAAGATGATGATGATGCACCGTGCCAACAAGCATCAGTCTCACAAACCCAACAGAAATCAGAGGGTCCCTGTTATGTGATGTTCCTGGATGTAACATCAGAAGATGAGTCTTCAAGCCAAGAGGTAACTAATCGTGAAACCAAATCCAAAACAGCTCTAATCCCATTTCAACATCTCAAGAAGCAACCTAAGTCTCCACCAAAAGAAGAAGTTGGTTCTAGTGGGACATCGGATGAGGACACCACTCCCTTGAAGGAGTCGGATCTGTATCCAGAAGCAGTCCGTGGGACCTTCATCCGTGAAGTAGAAGCTGAAAGGCAGTTAACTTTTGTGGATGCAGATGGCACTGAACGTCATTTGAAGGTGGGTAGTAGCCTACCAGAAGAGGAGTTGTCAACTTTGTACAACTTGTTGAAAGAGAATTTGGACGTGTTTGCGTGGTCCTACAAAGACCTAAAGGGGATTGATCCCACAATATGTCAGCATCATATTGATTTGGTGCCTGATGCCAAGCCAATACGGCAACGACAGAGGCAAATGAACCCGAATTATTCCACATTGGTGAAAGCAGAGCTGCTGAAGCTTTTGGAAGCCGAGTTCATCTATCTAGTGGCAAATAGTGAATGGGTCTCATCCATCATGGTTGTACCCAAGAAGAATGGCAAGCTTCGTATATGTGTGTATTTCCGTAAGTTGAATTCCAAGACGAAGAAGGATCACTTCCCTATCCCTTTCGCAGACCAACTGTTGGACACAGTGGCAGGACATGAGCTTTATTCCCTTCTGGATGGATTCAGTGGATACAACCAAGTGCAGATAGCAGAAGAAGACCAATCCAAAACAACCTTCACCACAGAATGGGGGACCTACGCTTACCGAGTGATGCCATTTGGGCTCTGCAATGCCCCTGCTACTGTCCAGCGAGTCATGATGACCGCATTCCAAAATCATCTGTATGACTTTATTGAGGATATTTGGATGACTTTTGTGTCTATAGTTTGATCCGGGAACATTGGGGACACTTGGAACAATGCTTTGACCGATGCCGGGAGTATGGGATTTCCCTCAACCCCGACAAATGCATCTTTGGGATCTCTTCTAGAGTTCTGTTGGACCACATTGTCTCTGCACAAGGGATATCAACAGACCCTGCAAAGATAAAAAAGATCGCAGCTCTGATAGCACCCACCAACCTCAAACAGTTGAGGGGATTCCTAGGCCATGTGGGTTACTATAGAAGGTTCATAGCTCATTTTGCAACAAAGGAAACCTCCTTGCACAAGCTTCTGAGGAAAGATGCAGAGTTTGTTTGGATGGAGGAATGTGACAAAGCCTTCAACACTTTGAAGCAGTGTCTGATTGAGGCACCCATTCTGCAGCCTCCTGATTGGACGAAGGAGTTTCATGTACACACTCATGCATCCATTGAAGGCTTAGGCGGAGTTCTCTGCCAGAAGGGCTCCTCGAAGCTGGATCAACCCATCTATTATGCAAGCCGAAAAGTCACGGATAGGGAATGGAACTACACAGTGAGAGAGCTGGAGTGCTTGGCAATGGTGTTTGCCCTAGAGAAGTTCCGCCACTACCTACTATCTACCCACTTTAAATTTTATGTGGATCATGAGACCTTGTCCTTCCTGATGAACAAAGCGGATGTGAAAGGATGAATGATGAGATGGCTCCTTCTATTCTAGGAGTTCGACTTTGAGGTAATTACCAAACCTGGTCGTTCCCATGTTCTGGCTCATCATCTGTCGCGTATCCCACAAATTGCAGACGAGGAGCAGGATGATCCAAACCTCCCTGATGCTTCCCTATTCTTGGTAGAAACTGTAACTCCCTGGTATGCAGACATTGCCAATCTGCTGGCAACCCAACAGTACCCTCCTGGCTTTTCTAGTCGGGAAAGGAAGAAGCTTATGTTGGAATCATCCCCCTATACCCTGTTAGGCGGTGCACTATACAAGAAAGGCAAAGATGAAGTGCTCAAAAGATGTGTTGTAGGAGATGAGATTGGGATTGTTCTGAAGACTTGCCATGATGAGCCGTGTGGAGGCCACTTTGCAGGAGAAGCCACAGCCAGGAAGGCTCTACTAGCAGGATACTGGTGGCCTACCATTCATAAGGATGCTTATGATTACTGTAAAAGATGTGATGCTTGTCAGAGAATGGGGAAACCCAGGAAGACAAGTGCCATGCCACTACAACCCATTCTTCCACTAAAGCCATTTGAGAAGTGGGGCATCGACTTTGTAGGTCCGCCCGATCGATCCTCCCACTAGAAGGAAACAGAACAGATACATCCTCGTATGTACGGATTATGTCACAAAGTGGTGTGAAGCTAAAGCCCTCAAGCGGGACGATGGTAACAGTGTGGCCCTGTTCATGTACGAGAATATCATCACCCATTTTGGCAGCTCCTTAGAGCTGTAAGTGATAGAGGCACTTATTTCATTAATAAAATCATGGAATTGTTGACAAAGTTGTATAAGATCCACCATCCCAAGTCCACTCCTTATTATCCCAGAGCCAACGGCCAAGTCGAAGTCACGAATCGCATCCTCTGCTCGATTCTGACAAGAATGATTGCTGCACATCGTCTGATTGGGATGATCGACTTACAGAGGCCCTCTAGGTGTACAGAACCTCCCATAAAGCAACAACAAGACAGACACCCTTCCAGTTGGTGTATGATACAGAAGTTGTTTTCCCTGTTGAACTGGAATTACCCTCTTTGCGAGTAGCTATCCAAGAGCGTTCAGGGGACGATGATTCACTGCAACGCCGTCTCCTGCACTTGGAATGTTTGGATGAAACTTGCAGGATGGCTCTACAGTGCATGGAAGCCACGCAAGCTCGACGCAAGGATTACCATGACAGCTTCATCAAGCACAAGGAGTTAAAAGAAGGTCATTTGGTCCTAGCCTATGATTCACGATTTGGCAAGTTTCCTGGCAAGCTTCAACAGCGGTGGATGGGCCCATATAAGGTACTTGCCGTCAACCCTAATGGCTCGATCGTTGATGCCTCTGATGATCCCTTCCTGATCAATGGATATCGTCTGAAGAAGTACTTCCCTCCTTGGGGATCTTGACAATCACAACCACCTGATCCTTTCCCCTGTTGGCGTGGTACTCTCACTCTTATGATGCTACTTCTGATAGCCATTCTCCAACCACTTCTGATGTAGTGGACACAACCCTCTGTCCCCTCAACCCTACCTTCCAGCCCTGATCTCTTATCCTCTATTTTCCACCAGCAACGGTGGCGAGGTTGGTTCTGACATATGGTCTTTCTACCATTCCTTTCCTAATGAAAAAAAAAGAGAAAAAAAAAGGGGAAAAAAAATATTGGTCATGGGAGAAAAGGACTTCAGTCCCTGTCATGCCGACCTATTCTTCAAGAAAAGGTGGAAACACCCTCGGGAATAGGGGAAAACAAGGAAAAAAAAAAACAAGATAAGAAAAACAAAAAAAACTGTTATGGGAGAAAAGGAAGAAATTCCATGTCATAGCAGGCCTCGCTCCAAGAAAAGGTGGCAAACACCTTTGGGCGGAAAGTTGGCTATGGAAAAGGTGACAACACCCAACAGTCTAGAAAGTAGATTCATCAATTGATATTCCCATGATCCAGTTTCGAAGCTGCCTCCCTTGGTACGCTGTGTCCTGGGTCTTTCTACAGAGTGTCTAACCGTCCTCTAGCAGACGCCATGTTTCTATCTAACACAACGTTCGATTTTATGGCTACCTCCCTGGGTACACCTCTTCAACAACCGACGATGCGATCTTCATCGACAAACAATCGAGTGACACGAGCTTTCATCCTAATCGGATGGGGAAGTGATTATGGTTGCCCTCTGTAACTATCAAACGAGTGTGAGACAGAGGATGGGGCGAGTGACCAGTCTTTTCCCTTCAAATCAAATGAGAGGTGAGAAGTGTGAATGAAGTGTTGCACGCATGGGATGGGCCTCTCAATGCACAAAGCACGATCTATTTCTATGCACTGCACCATAAGGCTCCCTGGCCTTTCTTCTCGCACCGTATGCCAGCACGGGGTGGGATGCACAATTGCACCATCCAATGCGCACAAGGCATACAACCTTTGCACAAGTGAGCATGAGGATTACATCAATGGGTTTTAGGACATGGTTGCCCTCTTGTATCTATCACCAGAGCGTGAGACAGAGGGTTGGCTGAGTGTGACTAGAGTTTCTTCAATCAATTACCGAGAGGTGAGATTTGAGGGACGTTACGACACTTGGAGTCAGGTATGTTCCCGTTTCCCTATGCACCCACGGGGTGGGTCTCTACCATCAATATAGGACACGCCACCCTGTTCTGTACACTGCACTGTAAGGCTCCCTTGCCTTCCTCCTTGCACTTATGCCAGATGGGTTGGACGCACTAATGCACCATCAACTGTGCACCTTGGCATACTTCCTTTGCACCATTCCCTTGTCGATTTCTAAACCGGGTACGAGATATGGATTTCAATCATTCTTCCTTGAGTGATATTAGTCATGAGGCGAGTGACTGTTCTTTCATTCCATTTGAGTGATTGTGAGTTGAGTGCAATATCCCTCATCATCAACAAATTTCCTGCGATTCCTTCAACCAGCTACCTCCCTGGGTGCTGCCGCGTGGTCCTTGCCATGAAGGACGTGTGTTGGAGTGAACCTTGGTACCTCCTGCAGCCGACAATGATAGTGGAAGTGCCATTGATAATCAACCTTGATCCTCAACAATATGGGCCAAGTTTTTCTAACCCTACACCTTTTGTTTCTCAGTGACGTTCATGTTTTAAGTGTGGGGACGTTAGCGAATGGTCTGTCATGTGGTCCTAGGTCCCTGTTGCTCAGTTCATCCTATCCGTTAAGGTTTTAAGTGTGGGGACGCGTCCCTGCGCGTCTACATTGCATATCCTTTTGCATATGCCTCCACTTGCTAATGCCTCTATGCCATGACTTTCTTTTACCCTGATGGGGTTCCTTCCCACCCACCCGTCCCCTGTCACCCCTCCCTTGGGGCTGTTCCTCCTCCATTTCTCTTTTTCCCTTATTTTGCTGTGATTTCATATGAACGCACCCTACGTTCAGCGGACTTCCAATCTTCCTTTAAAAACATGTTCCTCCCTTTGAACTGACCATTTTTCCTTTTTACCCACCCTTGTTCCGGCGCACAGTTTTCGAGTTATTAATTTTTGAAGCATTTTGCGCACATTAGCCGGTTTTCCATGTGAACACGCTTTTCTTACTTCGGAACCGTGATCTGACATCATAGCCCTGACAAAAAATTTCTCCCTGACATTTTTCCTTTTTAGTCCGTGTCATTCCAATGCACGGTTTGTTCAATATTAATTTTACGGTTTTTCAAGACTTTCTCGTGCGTCTTTTTGACATTTTTCCATGTGAACCTGCCCTGTTTGCATTGGAATTCCCATTTGATTTGACAGCCGTGTCCCCTGCGCCTTCCCCTACCTTTTTCCTCTTTCCTCCACCTTCTTTCAACTTCTAGATTTTTAATTATTAATTTTTAAGTGTGTTTTCGGACATGTTTTTGGTATTTTTTGCATGTGAACCCCTCCTACTTCAGCTGGAACTGCATTTTGACATGACAACCCTATGCCACCCCTTCCTTTTGACATTTTTCCTTTTTACTGTATGTCATTCCGGCTCGCGGTTCGTCCAATATTAATTTTCGATTATATTTTTGAGTCTGTTTTTTGGGTTTTTCTCATGTGAACGCATCTTATCTCAGTCGGAACTATGTTTTGATGTGATAGAATTGTCGGGCACGTCTTTCAGCACATTTTTCCTTTTTCTTGAACCTCGTTCCGATGCACGGATCTTCCGATATTAATTTTTAATTGTGTTTTTTGACCCATTTTTCGTGTTTTTTACACGTGCACGCCCTTTACCCCCCCGGAACTCCTGTTGCATGTTTCTCCTATCTTCCCCCTGCCGTCTTGCCCAGTTTTTGTTTTTACGACATTTCATTTTGATGATCGGATTGGGAGATATTAATTTTTCTTTATTTTTACGTGTTTTCGCGCGACTCGTCCTGCGCGTGAACGCGCCCGTTTTTGATTTCACTCGTCTCCACGCGCCCTGGTCACGTCCGCGTGCCCCGTCCCACCATCCCGGCGCTATTTCGATCCGGTCACGGTAAATTTTTTTACCCCGCCCCGCGCACGCGCGCGGGACGGGGGTACGCCTCTCTTTTATGACCCTCCCGCCCATTCTCTCCCCCTATAGGCACCCCATCCCCCGGGCACCCCCCCACACCCTTTCCCCTACCCTTCCCCCCGGGCACCCCCCACACCCTTCCACCCCACCACACCCTTTCACCCCCCCCCCCCCCCACCCTTCTCTCTCCCCGACTCCTTCCCCCCCCAACTACCTCTCTCCTTCTCCCCTCCCTGCGTTTCTGCTCCCCCCTCCATCTCCTTCACCTCCATCTTCTCCTTCTTTCTCTCCCCTCCTCCTCCTCTCCTTTTCCTTCTACTCCTCTTCTCCCTCTTCTCCTGCGCTGCCCGCCACCTCCTCGCCGACGAGCGCCCGCCCTCTGCGCCTGCTCTGACGAGTGCCTGCCCTGTGCGCCTGCCCTGCGGCCGCCGTGACGCCGCGTGCCGACAGGCACCTTGCCTGCGCCAAGACGCCCTATACCCACCTCCGACGCCGCCACATGCCCTGTCTTGCCCGCTGTGTGCCCTGCCCTGCGCCTCTGCAGCCGCCTCTGACGGCCCTCATGGCCCTGCCTTCACGCCGTGGAGCCCCACCGCCGACGCCTCTGCCCGCCGTGGTCTCCTCCCTGCGCCCCTGCCGCGGACGCCTCTGCCCGTGGAGCCCTCCCTACCTGCCTTTGCCGCCATTCATGGCCGCCGGCCCCGCCGAACGCTCACCATCCGTGGCCCTCTGCCGCTATCCGTCTTGTCCGCCGCTGCCTCCTGCCAAGGTGCCCTGTCCTCCACGTGCCCACCCCATTACCCCACCTAAGCCCCCCTTCCCCCCCACAATCCCACCACACACCCACCACCCCCACCCAAGCCCCCAGTCACAAGCACACACACCCCTACCCCCAATCTAAGCCCGCCTTCCCCCACAGTCACACACAACCACCCACCCCCCACCCAAGCCCCTTTCCCCCCCAAGGCACACCCACATCTACCCACCCCCCTTAAGCCCCCCGTCACACAGACACCCACAAAAAACCGCCCTCCAAGCTCCTATTCCCCCCCCCCCCCCCCCCCCCCGCGCAAAAAACCCACCACCGAAACCCCTCCATAAGCCCTTGTTCCCACCCGCAGAAACCGCCGGACGCAACCAACAGCACCCACCCAAACCACGCAGCAACCTGCAGTCACCATTCTCCATCCATTCTCACCCACACAAGGGTGTGTACGCACCTGGTTGTGTTCGTGTGTTCGTGATTGTGCGGGTTCGTGTGAGGGAGTCCGTTCGCAGATGTTCACGCGTGGGGACACGCGTAAGCTGGTCCGTGAGATGGTGTGTAGCCGGCTGCTCACACGCAGCTGACACGCAGCCTATTTCTGGGTATATTCCCGGATTGTTAATTCCAAAACCCGAAAACCTTCAAAATACATTGAAAAATTAAACAAATCATTTAAAAACACTTAAAATTAAAAAAACAAATTACAAAAAAATCTTGAAAAATTCTCAATATTTCTGTAGTAAATTGCCATATTTTTCTAAACTGAACATTTTAGTAAACAAAATAATTCACAACATTTTAAAATTAAAAATTCTTTTAAAAATACCCAAAAAATGAAAAAAATTCATTAAAAATGGTGAAAATTTCCAAATTAATTGCAAAAAAATTCCAAAAAATTCTATTAACATTTTCACTTATTTTTAGAAGATTTTCTAAGCTGAAAATGATGTGTCATTTTATTTTATGATTATTTTATGGTAAAAATACTTCATTAAATGCTAAATTCATTTAAAAAAACCTCTTTAATTCAAATCACAAACTGAAAATTCTAGAAAAAAAAATCCAGATACCTTGGTTCTTTTTGGATTGTTGACGTATATTTTGGATTGAGAAGCATTCATTGCATTAACATACACCCACTACCAGTTTTTTTTTCCTTTTATATTTTTTATTTTTTTTTCGCTATCCCAAAATTTACGGTTAATTATTAAAATGAACCCTAAACACCACCATGGCACGCGCGCTCGCGCTAAACACACCATTTTTTAATGAAAATTAACCAGCTGTTCACTTAGCACACGCTAACTGTGCTTAAGAGGCACTTTAATATTTTTAATTAAAATGAACCAACCGTCACAAGAGCACATGCTGGCAAAAAAGCGCTCCACATCATCTTAATTTTAATAAATGAATTTGCATTTAGAGACCCAGTTTGGGTATCAAAGTCCGGGATTCGGATTAAAGCACCGCTTTAACCTAATAATTGGTAATTAAAATTTTAAAAAGGAACCGCCGTTTTCTTGATAAGGTTTATCACTGAATAAAAATTCACCAATTTCTTAATAATTTATTAAAATTAACCTTTCATTAAATTAATTCCCCCTCACTGCACTTATAATTTCCCCTTTTTAATGAATTCGTTTTGTGGGATGGGTACGCGAAGTCTTCGGAGTTGTCTCCATGGTCAAACCTGATAATCAAAGTTGTGATCCTGATATGTGAGGGTTGTTGTTATGTTTTGGTTCAGTTTCTTTGTTATAGTTAAGGGTACGGTGTGTAGTTTTTTTTTCTTTATTGCCTGATACGGGGATTTGGGTGTTTGCATGTTGCATAGCATGAAGCTTTCGGTCGCATATGTGTAGAGGTCATGTCGAATTTTTTCTAGGCTGTGGTTTGCTTGGGGATAGTTGGTCGCATCACGTTTTACCACTTTAATATCTTATCCTTGGTTTTTGTCTATTGCTTTGCAGGCATTCTCCTTGTTTGTCTGTGTTTGTGGCATGTGTGTAACCATCTGAATGGCGCCCTCTCGTACTCCTCCCCCGATTCAGTATGTTCCTTTGGCTATCCATGATTATTCTTTGTTACTGGATTCAGACGTTGTTGCTAAAGCGGGCTTGTCCAAGTTCGTTAGCTTGTCTTTCCCCCTAGTTCCAGATGATCCTTCCCTTTGTGACGAGTTTTTAACCTCTTATAGCAAGAGGTCTGGTCCAGTCTGTGGCGCAACTGTTCTTTTGACACCGACGAGTCTAGGCAAGGCTCTTGGTTTGCCATATCGTGGGGAATTTGTCCCTACTGCCAGACAATTGTTTACCAATGATGATATTTTGAAGCTGTTGCAGAAGCAGACTCAAGATGTTCTTGATCCAAAGAAGGTCATTACCACGTCAGGAGTGGGTGTTTCCATGATTTCCAATCCCTTATGGAAACAGATATGCCAATTCCTTCAGGACAGGTTCATGCTTGCAAAATCTCCATCTCATTATCTTTCAAAGGAGTTGTTTACAGCTTCTCGAATGATTTTGAAAGGCATAACCATTGATTGGAGTACCTACCTCCTCTCCAAGATGGATCACCATTTTATCCGACCTACTTGAGGCAATGTGACTAATGTTACATTTGGGTCCTTCCTCTATGTCTTCTTGCTACATGCTGCTCCAGCAAAGGAAGTTCCTTTACCTCTAGTTGATCCTCCAGAAGTTCCTCCTCTGCCTCATAATGAAGAAGATGAAGTGATAATTGAGGATGATGATTCTCCTCCTCCCCTGGTCATTCAGAGAAAACGCCTCAAGAGGGTGGCTGATTCAATGCATGTTCCTCCAGTTCCAGTGCCAATTCCTGCCCAGTCTTGCAGCAGCTTGCCTGCATTCCTTCAGACGCCAAATCTTTTCAGAGCCCATAGAGATGGGATGCTCGACCTTAATATTCCTTCTGTTCACCGCCTGGTAACAGGAGATGCTATTCTGTTCCTGTGCAAGGATATCCAGAGTTCTATTGAACTTTCGATGACTGCCTGTATCCAGGAGTTATATTCTTCATTTTATGATGAAGTTCAGCAGTCTAAGGAGGAATTGAATAAGACCACTACTGAGTTAGCCTTTGCAAATTCTCTGACCTTTGTATGCAAATGGAGCAGCAGACTAAGCTAGTGGATTCTCAGAAAGCTGAAATTTCCAAGTTGAAAGCTGAGTTGGCAGAAGCTAGGTCTCAAGTGGTTGTTGTAACAGAGGAGAGGGATAAGTTATAGAAGGAGAGTCAAGAGATGAAGGAGGAGATAGCTGCCCAAGCAGAGAAGTTGAAATCCACCACAGCTATTTTAGACTAGAGCAATGTTCAAATCCAGCAGCTCAAAGATCAGTTGGCTCAGTCTCGATCTAATACACAGAGTCCTGTGCAACCAGTTTCTCTTTTATCCCCTGTAGACTTGGCAGCTCTTCAAAGACAGGCTACCTTATGTCCCTTATTCCAGGCCAAGGTGGAAAGATTGCAATCTCGTATGGATTTGCTATGGTCTTCTTTTGAGCAGTATCAGGAATATGTTCCACTAGATCATTCCTTTTTTGTCCATTATCAACAACAGAAGTTGGCCTTCTATATAAAACTTTCCACGATGGATTTTCCTATTCCAGAGGATGGATAGAGTGGGGCCTGGTCATCAGATTTGCTAATAGAAGTCGTAAGGATGGTTTTTGAAGACTCTGTCACTCCAGATACGATGCTTCTGTCCTACATGTATTTGAGGGGTGATTTACTGATTCGAGATGACGAAGATCTGGCTTGGTATGTTGGAGATGTGGTATTGCAAGATTCTTTGTATGTCCGACATTTGGAGCTGCGGATTGATGAGATGTTCCAGGGATATTTTTCAAAGGTGGCTGAGTGTCCTAAGTCTTCATGGCACCCTATGGTTGATTCTGTCATTTTGAATCACCGACAGGTCAAAGCTTCAACTCATGCCCAGAACACTAACCAACTGAGGGTGGATCTTTTAGCCTATCTTTCCAATCAACCTCCATTTGATACTTCTTTATTTGAAGCCTATCATCATAGATCAGCTTTAGGTCCATCCTTACCTTGTTTAACTCATTATCAACAAATGGCTCATAGGTATGATGCTTATATTTCCCTTTTTCAATCTAACCCAAAAGTCATTTTACCCCTTCTTTTCCAACCTCAAGGATCTCCTCAAATTCCTATTTTTACTCATTGTTCTTTTATTGAAGATAGAGTTTTTCTACCTCCTGATCCTTGTCCTTCCCCATCCCCTGATATTCTATCAACTTTTCCTCCTTATCTTTTAACACCTTTCTTAACAGAATCTCCTCAATTTTCAGCCAATCCATCTTTAATCCATTCCTCATTTTATGATTTTGCATATCCATCACTTCATCCTCTTTCATTAGTCCCCCTTCTATCTCCTAACACTTCTATTCCTAATCCTCCTCAGTTGGTTAGTGGGTATCCATGATTTGATCAGAAGATTCTTCGACAAAGAGGCTGGAGCTCAAATGATTCCCTTACTAGACCTCAAATTAATTGGCCATTGATCCCAGGAGAATGGATAAGTGCTAGTCATGCTTATCAGAATTATCTACATTTTGCTCAGCAGTATTCTCAGTCTACAGATCCTTCTGTGCGCTTAATTGCTCATTTTGCTTGGTACCTAGCGTATATGCACATGCATTCTCATAATGATTCAAAACCTATTCCAAATTTGTGCATGAATGTTAATGTGAGCATTGATTCCCAGCATTGGATGTATTGTACTTTCATGCCCTCTGTTTGCCTAGCACATACCTTGTCCTGTTGGAAAGGATGTGCTGCCTTCAGTTTTTTCAGAATCCTCCCAAGACATTTGTAGATGAATCCTTGTCTATGGATCATTTCCGAAATCACCAATCTTTCAAGAGGGATCATATTCATTGATACCTTTTCCATGTATGGTGGATGATTTTTAATGATAAAATCTCTCTTTTTGGAGGAGTCATTCAGATGGTTGTGTTGTGTGTAGTGTTTATGTTGTGGATTAATTTATATAATAAGATCGTGGTGGTTGCCTATTCGATTGGCTTTCATGCGAGCTACATTTTGGAGAATTGTGGTGATGGTATTGCTAGTTGGATAGTTGAAGATGCTGATGCAGAAGAAGAAGAAAACTCTTATATCCTTTACAAGTTTGTTGTGATTTCCAGTTTGATAAGAAGTGTTAATGTATAAAGGGTTTTCCTTTCGTTGTATTTTTATATCAGATACAGGTTATAAGTTGGGGTCGTGGTTGGATGGACTATTTTTGAAGATGTATTGAAGATCAAAGTTGAGCTTTTGAATGAACTTGTATTCCCTTTTTCCTCGGTCACGAGGACGCTTCCTTATTAAGTGTGGGGATATGTTGAGTGTTGAAATGATCTATTTTTTAGCTGATTTTTGTTGTTTTTGAGAGCTGAATGCTTGATTTTATGAGATGATTGATTGGTTTGGAAGTGGTTTGAGAGTGTTTTGGATAGGTTGGAATGGTTTTATTAAGCTCATGATGTTTATTAGTAGAGATGTGAAGTTCTGATATGTTTTGATATGTTCTGATATGTTCTGTTTTGTTCTGTTTTCTCTCTGAAAGGAGGGATGGAGTATTGATTGATAGGGTTTGAGATTATTTGAAAGCTTATTGAGTGATTTTTGATGGTTTGGAATGGTTTTGGTATGAGTTATGTGGTTCTGATGCTTTCTGTTGACCTTCTGTAACTCTATGATGAGCGTCTGATGAGCTTCTGTAGACCTTCTGTATGCTTCTGTATGTGTTCTGTTGGATGAGAGTGTAGCTTGGGAAAGTTTTCTAGCCTTGGAAAGAGGTGAATACAAGTGCAAAAGAGCTAAAAGAAGTGAAAGAAGTAGCTGCTGAAAACTCGAGTAAAGACTGGAGTGAAGTGACAGTGGTGAGCTATGAAAGGACACTGTAGTGGCTCTGGTGCCTCTTCATATCAGACACACCTCTTGAGAGGGGTATCCACAACCTAAGAAGGATTATTGTGAGTGATTATGAGAGATTGTAGTGAGGATATGATGTATTATTGATGGAGAGAGAGAGAGAGAGTCAGAGATAGTCAATTCTACTACAACAGAGTGATTGTATATGAGAGATTGAGAGAGAAGACTATGAAGATGAATACTATGTGACATATTTCCATTCAAAGATGGTGTATTCCTTTGCTTTCTTTGTTCTATTGATGGATTTTGTGAAGATATTGAAGAATATGGTTGATTCTATCAAATCTGTGGGAGATCTACATGATGCTGCATGAAGATTTATTGTGCCTGGTGTTCTTTTCTTCATTGTGATCATATAAAACCTAATAAAAAAGCTTGTTGATGTTACAAGATAGATTTTCTTGCAAGAGAATTCCCTTTTCCTTGGTGTTCCTCTTGGGGCTCCAAGCCGCTTGCAAGCATGACTCTAATCCTTCTGCTTGGGTAATAGCAGTGTCAATGTCGGCCAAAGCAACACTACTCAGTTGCACCTAGATATTAAAATCCAATCCATGTAGTAAATATTGTAACTGGGCAGCTGCTGGAATGGGGATATAAGTATTTAGTTTACGAAGAACTTACTTTAATTTCTTGGCATAGGCCTGGACATTCTCATTTGGCTCTTGGCGTGTTACATTCAAGACACACAACCAATATTTTCCACCCTTCTTAGGGGCAAACTGTCTACGGAAAGCCGTAAAGATTTGGGCACTGCTAGTTATGGTTCCGGCTTCGAGATCGTGGTACCATACTTCCGCTCTTCCTTTTAACGTCATGTTGAAGAATATCATTAGGTGTTCTTTGTCTTGGATTCAATAATTGAACATGAGTGTTTGAAACTCCTTAATGTGGAGTTCTCCATCTTCTTCTACTAACCCATGGAAAATGGGCAACGATGCTCCTAATGCTGGCAAATCTGGTGTCCTTGCTAGAATTGCCATAGGTTGTGCATGGCTACAACTGGATTGATAACAGGAGTTTATGTAGGTAAAACTACACACCCACTTGTTGTGGGTTGATTAATTGGAAGTAGGAAAGTACTAAGACTTCCACTTGCACTCAAAGAGCTACTCGTAACACTTAGGTTACTAGAACCACTGCCACTTATGCACAACAGGCTGCTCCTTTGAGGAGAATAATGACTTACAATCTCCAACTGCAGTCTAGCCCTCTCAGCACGTTCTGCTTTTTGTATTTCTCTTGACGGTCCTTGTCGTCAGAGGACATAAACCAATTATTTGGTCCCTAGAAACCCTAGATTTGAGAACCACTGATGGGATCTAAAATGGTCCGGCACTAGCTAAGGCACTAGTTGGACCTCATGCACTCAATAGACAACCCCACTACATGGCCTTGCGGGCCAAGAGCGTCTGTCGAGGGATACACTATCCTAAACACTAATCACTGCACATTTATAGTCTGTAATCCAACAAATGTTCCCTTTTCCGTCTCCTCAAAGGGAGATTATACACATATCAGCAATAAATGCCACATATCATAGACACAGGGACATCCCATCGACTGATTGTCGTGGCCCTACTGTAGCTCTCCTACATCTTGGGGATTGGCCCCTCGATGCGCTGCTTCCACATATAGACACATTCGAAACAAACTCCCCTCTTAGTGCCAATATATTTATCGTTCTAGGAATGCACCGACCCTCACTTATCCGTCACCTTGGACCCACCATCTAGACCTAGAGTCGGGTTGCTCACTCTCTCTACGTGGGTCAAGTCCTAAAGAAACCAAGTGCTATGCATCCAGGAGCTTGTAATTAATACCATTTAACGATGCTTGATGCAAATGTGCATATGATTAAGTGCTCAAACAATTTAAAAACAGCCTCATGCATTGTGCAAATCCATTCTTTTCATGTTTCCATACACTAACGCATAATTGTTGTAATGAGAGAAGACACCGAGCCTTACACAGGTGCTGTACTTCCCTTTATTTAACTTAATATCATCCTATATGAATAATATAGCAAATGTATTAGATTTTATATTATATTTCAGCACTCAAACTTCCCTCCTACCCTACCGTTTAAGGTTTTGCCTCATTGCATAGGTAAAGGGGTGATTTCATGTGTATTTTGCACAAAATAAGCAGTAAATACTCACAAAAGCATATGAATGGGGATAACCTGAGGCAAACCCTCATGCTTTATCCTCATTATACACTCATAGACACATCCATAATTTTCCATAATTTTCCTTGTCCACTCCCAAAATTTCCCCTTTTAAAAAAGTAAAATTTTCCATTTTTCCCTATTTTTTCTTATTTATTATCAATAAAAATGGAAGAAAATTAGAATTATTTCAGAGATGTAGCTCTTGATTCTTTGAACGGAAAACATGTAGATTTTATTGGTGTTTTGTTTCATGCTTTTTCGATTTTAAGCCCAAAAACCCCATTTTTCCTCTAAAAACCATGCTTTTCGGGTTTTTCCATTTATTTCCCACACTTTAAGTGTATGTTTTCTGAGTTTTTAATTATAAAAATAAGAAACCAATAGAAAAAAACATGTCCATCAATTTTCAGCTCATAATAACATTGTTAACCCCATCAAATGCGGAAAAGAGCCATTTTCTTTGTAAAAATGCCATTACCGTGTATCTTTTATTATTTTGGGTTTTGAAACTTGTTACAAGTCTACAAACCAGGCCCTATTTGATGCTCAGCCTACCTTCACACTACCATCTTCAGCCCACCTTCGGTTTGGAAGTGATCCGGTACCGCGTCGGACGAGCATTCACCAACCAGGCTTCATTCTACTTCACATGCAAGAACTGCCCCTTTGCAGGAGAGAGGGGGAGGAGAGAGAAAGGCTGAAATCTGATCTCCACAATCGGGCAGCCATTTGAGGCATGGTCTGGAGCGATGGAGAGTGAATATCAAGGGTATGTGAGAAAAATGATCGATTGGGGGGGTTGCTTACAGCCACCATAGCCCCCCCATCCACAAATCGTCACCTGTACAAGGAGGCACCATCATCCCATTTTTTTCGGCTGAAAAAAATAGTCCCCCCCCCCCCCCAAAATCAAATTTGGGGGGTGCCCAAGACCTCCAAAGGGTGGCACCCCCTCAACTCTCAAGTGGTTGGCCGATTTTTGGCACTCCTCCCGTGTCCGGCGTCCAAATCAACCTCTGAAAATTCCTGGGTGTCCATCTTGAAGTCCCCCACTGCCAGACATCCCCGAAGGTCTCGTCTGACATGCTGAAAATTTATGAAAATTCACCAATTGCCGTCCAGTGGGTCTTTAAAGCACTGTTGGGCATTGCCGGTTAAAATCATACTGATTGCCACCGCCGCCTTCGACGAAGTCTATTTTTCCTTTGAAATTCAAAAATTTTGGCTATTTTTAAGCACTTCTTGGCATAAAAAATCATCTATCAGCAAGAAAGATCCATATCATCATACCTCACTTGTGAAAGCATATTGGCTATTGGGTTCTCTTTACCTGCTATATGTGTGAACTTAGGATTCATGGATTTTATGTACCCAATCCACCTAAGCATGGCAGTGTCAGATAGAACAACTCATGATCATACCTAGAAGAGGCAAGTAATCAGTCTCAACTACCCCAACAGCACCAGTGAAGTACTCTTTATCATTCTTGAGAGCCATGACAACTTCCAAGAGCTCCCTCTTAATCTCTAGATACCTACGTTGTTGCTCATTTAGGACTTTCACCCCAAATAGAATAGAATACCTATTCCCATTTGCATTGTCCATCCAATGCCGATAGGACTAGTATCAACAGCAAGTACAGTAGGTCTTCCACACTCATAATCTGCTTTTCGAAGAGTCAAAGTATCTCTCAACAATCTCTTCGGTTTCTGTTTAGCTCTAGCGTGTCTCATGTCCCAAGAAAAATGCTGCCCTTTCCTCAAGAACTGGTAGAGATTATCTGCAATATGAGCAAAATGAGGAATCCAAATAAGATAAAATACACAAGCTCCAAGAAACCTGCAAACCTTTGAAGTAGAAGAACGAGTGTCCACAATCTTCTCTATGGCATCAACCTTCGTAGGGGAAGGCCTCCTGCCATAATAACCACACATATGTCCAACAATCAAAACCTCTCTAGCACCAAAAATAGAATTCAACCCTTACAAGGTCAAATTCACTTCCTCTAGCCTATAAAGAATCCTCTCAACATCTCTGATATGCACGGCCACAAAGAACATGCATCCGTGATCATCTAAAGTATCATTCTTCTCTTTCTCCAAACAACCCTTGATAGGCATTTCATCAATGAAAAGCATGGTAAGATCTGGAATAAAATCCCATAAGACCTTGTTCATTCCATTCATCAAATGAGCAATCGAATTAGTAGCTCCTTGCAGAAGCATACACATTGCCCCACATAATGGACCTATAAGACATATGGAAACTCTTGATTTTCAGTTCTCAACAATGCTGAAAGATCCTCCATGGTATCCGAGCATGACAACCCATCATAGAGACCATCTACCTTGTCTTCATCCTGTAAAACACATGCAAGATTCAATTCTTTTTCTTTTCTCTTCAAATACTACCTCACAACTCTAGGAATGTTTGAAATATATTAAAAACACAAAGTACTTTCAGTAGTTATACCATAAAGACTTGAGGAAAAAGTGCCCCTACTAGGAAGCGAGATCTTCCCTATCTCGTACCACCGTCGTCTTGCGAGATAGTGGTACCTAACAAAAATCCAGCTCTCCTACTGGAAGGAGGGAATCCCTCAAAGAATCCTTATTCTGCTAATGGTTGACACAAACACGAATTGGACAGTCCTCTTTCTATCCTTGCTTTAGATTCGTGCATAGGCAACCCATCATTTAGAACCTTAGTCTCATCCACATCTCCTATAGAAATCTTCAAGTTTGGACAAGCAGAATACAAATCTCCTAAAGTATTGTTGGCCGCACGCATGTGCCAACCATGTTCCACATCAACTGGCCATCTACTCGTGACATACAATCCATGCACTATGACATTAATCTCAGAGCCATGATCCAAAAGAGCAACAAAAGGGGTCTCTGTCTCACCAAGCTTGACTATCGTGCGTGTTGTCGCACGAGCCCAGTGACTATGAGAAAAATGGCTACAAGGCACCAATCTAGGCACATCATCACTCTCTGCATACTGTACAGGCTGAAGTAAAGGATGAAGAGTCTTGTTGGACCACATACATAAAGCTCTATCTGTAGACTCATGAGAATCAATCTCCTCAATTTGAAAGCCATAGATAATAGCCTTAGCAACTACTAAAGCCTCTCGATGGATCATATCATGTGTCACCTAAGAGCTAGAGTTTACATTGGTTTTGAGCCAATCTAGGAGCGGGGTTTGAGCCAATTTTGAAGCGGAAACATTGCCGAAATGCGTTAAAGAGCCAGTTTTCATGAAAAATCAAATGGTGGCAGATGACTAAGTTGGCGTTTTCCTAGATGCATTTCAACGTCAGGAATCCAATGCAAATCTCGATTTGTCCCCCCCCTTTAATCCCCACAAGGTTTGCGCTATAAAGGGGCTAATGGATTTGGGAGCCGAAAAGTGTGCGGGAAGGCCAAGATGATGGAGTTCGACGACACGAGGCTACCTGACTAGTCGGATTTCAATTCCAAAATCGTTTGGGCCCTCAAAATCAAAATGTCCACTTACATGTAATGTGAACAGGAAGTCATGAACCAGTTATTTTGAAACTTTAAGCTTAAAGCTTAATTAGTCAAATGCTAATAAAAAATGGAACGAAATGTCATGAAGGGGGGACACATTTTTTCGCGCACTTGATTTTTGGAAAAATTTTGACATTTTCCAGCCAACAGAGATGAGGGACATGGATAGGGCCCCGAGATGCATATGATCTTCACTATCCATCACGGAAATCAGATTAGAGAATGATGTATTGTGTAGAAAGAATGAAAACTAGTCTCTCTCTCCCCTCTCTCCTCTCTCCTCTTAATGCTTCTTCATGCATAGGAATTCAAGAGAGAAAGGGGGTGGGTGTTGATGGCAAATTTGGGTGCAATGATGCTAATGGAGTGATAGAGGTCATAGATCAAAGCAAGGGAATGCTTCAGCGGCAAAAGAGAAGCATCAACGGCCTCACGAGTACGGCCTATGGTCTGCCTATGGTCCAAATCTCGGCGTTTTTATGCGTAGGTATGCATTTTCTTCGTTTTTTATAAAAAATGCTTAAGTGAAATGCTTAATAATGTTTGTTCTTGGTTTCTCATGCTGCATACCTTGTGAAACCATAATGAAAATCAAAAATTTTAATAACAAATAAATTTCTTGCAACACACAAAAAACCTGCAAATGGGGGGTTTTATGGAAAAATGATGAAATTTGGGGTTTCGTTCGGCGTTTTGGTTCACATTAAACAAAAATTGGTATGGAAGTGGAATTGAGTAGCTTTGATAAATAGAAGATGATACTTTTGAATTTCATAAATTTTTGAGCAAATAAATAACAAAAAATGGAGAAAAAAGGTTTTTGAGATTAGAGAAAATGTGAAAAAATATGGTTAATGTGTGTGCATATGTGGCAAGCCTGAAGCATGAGGTATAGCCTCAATTCAGCCCTTGTCTTTGTGTTACAGTGTGTTTTTTTTGCTCTATACATTAAAGATGACAAAAAACAAAACCTACACCTATGCAACGATCAACACAAATGGTAGGGGGAAAAGAGGGGTTGTGGAAGCATTTAAGTGCTAAAAATGATGCAAAGTATGATCTTTTATTTGTGCACTTCAGATAGGATGATTGACTACTTAAGTTAAAGAGACTAGGAGAACGATTAAGTTTGGTGCTAGTCTCTAGCAATGCAACAACAATGCATAGATTGAAAATCATTGAAGGGCTAATTTTACACTCCACTTTTCTTATTTGTTTTAGAATAAAACATTTGTGCACAATGGGCATCCACATTTGCATTAAGCATAGCATGGTATCGAATCTTGGTTGCACAACACATGTATGCCAAACATTGACCAATGCTGAGGGTGTAAGGAAGCCCTTGTAGGTTAGACGAGCGGTTCCTTGGGGTAAGTTCAGTAATTCCAACTCTTGAATCGTTCAATGAATCAAAGAGTGGAGCTTGTACGACTATTCTTTATGTTGGAGTAGCACATCAAGGGGCCAATCCCCAAGATGTAGGAGAGCTGCAGTGAGGCCATGGTATTTTAGCCAAGAGATTGCCTCTTATGTATGTGATATGTGGTATATTATACCAATGTGTATGGGATCTCCCTCTGAGGAGTAAGAGAAGGCAAATTTTGGACTGTGTCCCATTACAAATGCAAAATAGATATTAGAGTTTACTGTAGTGTGTGCCTTAGAGGCTCTTGGCTGCGAGGCTGTGTGGGGTCTCTTGTGTGTCTTAGAGGTCTAGCCAATGCTAGAGAGCTTGTGTCAGGCCCATTTTAGGTTCTGACAGGTGGTGCATTTGCTAGGAGCTTCCAACAAGTGGCGGTTTTCGTGCCTTGGTTGATTGGGACCTATTCCCTAGTGTATGCCAAAGATTAGTGAGCTAGACTCACAAGACTGTCAAGGCAAGCTCTAAAAGCAACAAAGGGCTGAACGAGCTAGACGACGAGCTGAGATAAATAGAAGATATTCTCCGCAAAGGAATGGCCCAATAGCTTTGCAAGGGCGGGGTTTTAATAACCCTAGATTGGCACATAGTCCATTGGGGGGAGCAAGCTCTAATTCTTCCCCCACTTCAATCAACACCTCCACTTCGAGTGGAGCTCTAGTTTCAATTGTTTGAACCCCTATAGTAGCAGCAAATCTAGTTGTTACCATGGCCGCACAACCTATTGCCATACTTGTTGGAATACGAATTTTCCAGCTCTAGGTTTCCCCTTGCCCATTTTTAATGGGTTAGTGGAGGAGGATGTGGAACTGCACATTAACGAGTTCCAAAAGTTGATGTTCAACTATCGCATCCAGGATGAAGGACATCTAATGATGTTCTTTAATATGACTCTCAAAGGAAGAGTTGACATATGGTATCATGGCCTAGAGGTGGGAACCATAACTACCATTGATTTATTTTTTGAAGCTTTTTGAAGGGAGTTTGTCCCTGAAAGGGGTGGTCAATATTGGCTACATGTATTAAATGTGACATGTTAAGAGGCACATGAGGATATTCAAGCATACGCCAAGAAGTTAAAAGATGTATTTCACAAATTGCAAGCCTCTATCCCTATTGCAGCAGCTACCCAACTGCAATATTTCTTGCATGGTCTAAATTTCAATATTTAGGTGTAGTTGAGTAGTGTCACTTTCTCGGATGTAGACACTGCCATTAGACGCATAAGAAATAGACTCCGGACTACAAGTGGCTTATGCCTCTCAAACCAATCTTAATATGGGTTTGGTTTTGAGAAATAATTTGGCATTGGCCAATGGAAATGGAAATCAAGGGATAGGTATGACTAACCCGAATGTGAGAGGAAGCATGGTTTAAAGTGAGCCTTTATTGCTAGCTCCTCCCAGTGTGACTATGCCAATGGCTAGTTAGATGGCTCCTCCAAGAGTTGGAGGCCAAGTATCGAACTCTAACGTTGTTCTTGTGAGTCAGCAACAACCAATGCCCAATAAAATTGTTAGGATGATGGAATGATGGATAGACGATTAAGTCTATGAGTCGAGTGTCTCGAATGTCCTTAGAAAAGTTAAGGACATGATGAAGCACTACACTGATATGATTTCAGAGAAATATAGACAAATAGTTATTGATGTTGATTTTCTTAAAAAACAATAGAAATCGATAGGGATTTGACGCCCTGAAGTGGATGGCCCATTGAGATTTAGTTGTAAATGGTGTGGTGGCCTGCACTACCCTTGAAATTGTCCAAACGTCAAATGTGATATTTGTGGGAAGTCTAACCATTTGGCTGCCACCTATTGGAGTAAGATTAGCTCTCTCCAACAAGGTAGTAGATAGCTTGGTCCTATTAACCACTGTGCACAAGGGAATAATCTTCAGCAAGATGATGGGCTGAATCAAATCCTTCAAAGAGGTAAGGCTACTATAGAGGAGCTACCTAGTGGCAGTGGAATTAGCCTTATTGAGGTTGTGTAGGTCAATGGGGCTGAAGCCTCTAGTCTATGAGCTATCACAAGAGGCCAAAAGGGTAGAGAAGGTGACAAGGACAATGTAAAGCCTGTTGACAAAAACCCTAAGCAAGATAATAAAGGGACGCAAGTCCTTAACCTTGACATGGAGGGTGGGCCTCTAAAACCCATAGAAAGTAAAGCCGATGCCAAGAAGGATAAAGAGTTTCCAATAATGAAGGAAAAAGCTAAGAAGGAAGCACTAAAACTACTTCAATGACCAAAGGAGAGAATGGTTGGCATGAGAAGAGAGCACTAGTGAATTACCACGAATTCGATTTGGCAAGCTCTCTTTGTGAAGTTAGACTAGATGTGAATCTCTTGCACTGATTAAGGTATCTCTGGGAGTATGAAAAGAATTCAAAAAAATATTGTGTACTAGATATATCATAGAACCTTTGGGCATAGCACAAGTAGGAGATGACTGGTTTGAACATGCAAAAAAGCATTGCCCAAGGGTTGCAACCTATGTTAATGGAATACTAGTGGATTATGCTATCGTAGATATGGGATCCTTTGCAAACATCATGAGTTTAGAATTGATGGAGAGGCTGGGTCTCGCAATTCAAAAGGACGTCTCCACGATTCTTAGAATGGCTAACAATAGTCTAAGGCAACCTGAAGGTTGCATCACTAAGGTCCATGTCACTCTTGCAAATGTAGAATGCCTTCTGGACTTTAGGGTGATTAGATTTGCAAGGCATTCTAGCTATCAGGTGTTGCTAGGTAGACCCTCGATCTTGCAAATAGACTGTCAAGTAGATATACCTGCAGATAGACTAATATTTGGTAGAGATGCCTGATGCATCATAGTTGATGCTTATCCTGAGTCTCCTCAAAGTAAGAGAGCTCCTCTATTCTCTACGGAATTAGAGACATTAGAAGATGTGCCTACTAGTGAGACGTCATCGAGTGATGAATCCAATGAAGGATCTACTATAGAAAACATCTATCAAATTACAGTGAATGAGCCAGTAGAGCCTCAAGATCGAATAAGAGATGCAAATGTTATTGAGCTTTGGACCTTGGTATGCCAAATGATTCACGGCCAATCAAATTAGGATACATGCTTAGTTTAGAAGAACAAGAGGACTATGTGTCCATGATTCAGGAGTTCCATGGTATCTTCACTTGGAATTATGATTTCCTCCCAACCTGGCTATTCATACCATTCCTCTAAAGGAAGGTAGTCAGCCTGTACATCATGACAACACCTAGAAACAATTCCTAATATTGCAAAACTTTTAAGCAAAATTGTACACAATTGGCACATTATTATCAACTTTTTACATTAATTTAATGCAGGTGTGGTGTTTGTTGTTGTTGTTTTTGGAGGCTATGTCTTTGTAGTCTACTGGGCCATGAGATGTTGATACAAGGAAGTTTTTGTATGGGAGAAGGGTGGAGTTTTAGACAAAATCTAATAGATTTTTTAGTGAATCACAACCATGACCAATCTAAAATTTTCTCGTAGGGAATTCTTATCATCTAGAGAAGATAAGATTTTGTTTTCTCTCCCATGATTCCCCTCTTTCCAACACCAAATTTGATTTTGATTTAGTGAAAAGAGTCAGGTCTAAGAGCTTAGTGGTGGTTTGGCACATCACCTAAGTAACATTTGCATGCCCCTCATAACCCGAAATGTAAAGCACAGCTCATTTGGGGGCAGTTTCAATGTTAGTAGATTGGTTGCATGACATCCAGTTCTTTAGCAATGTGTTAGCAATCTTTGAAGCTCTCCAGAGAAGTATGGAGCCACTTGAAGATGTGAAGTTACTTGCACTTGTTATGTTATTTCTCTGTTCACTGATCGGACTTCACTTCTTTGGGTCAAATCTTTGTTGAGAAAGCATGGGAACTCTCCTTATACTAGAGAGGATAAGGGTAGCTAGGTGTAAATGGACTTGTGGATAGGGGGGCAAGGGAAAACCCTAACCCTAACTTCTCCAAAGGCTATATAAATAGCCTAAAGTACACACTCACAGAAGAGGAGAGTGTACTAGTTGTGCCTTGAATAACAGACTAAGCAAGATCTTATTCTTGTACTTGAGCTCCCTCTCTCCCTCTTGTGCACACTCTCTGATGATTCCAAATCTGATTAGCAACATGGTATCAGAGCCATCTCTAATCCTTTAGCTTCTCTCAGCTTCCTTACATCAGTAAGTGCACATGAGCTTTCAATTTCTACCTATTGCGTCTTGACTACCATAGCTAGATCTTGTTGACCCACCTGTGTTGGAGGACCTAGGAAGGGCAAAGGAGAGAATTTCAAATCAAGGTTTCTTCTAAAGATATTCTCATTAGCTCAGGGCGATTCAGTGTGGCACATCAAAGGCCGGGATTAGGCGACGTTGAGGGAAACATTTTAGTAAATAAAAAAAACAATGCATATCTCTGCAGAGATGACCTGTAGATGAAGCAATCCTCCCAGCCACCATAGGGCTTTCATAGCCCCCCTAGTGGGCCATCTCCCTTTAAGAGGGTTTGAAGAAAGTCTCTCTATTCTCTGCTATGAGCCAAACCCTAACTGTGGGTTTCTGGCAACCCTAGCCAGAAAGATTCAAGCTTTCCCATTTTTAAAATTGTTCAATCTCTAAGCATGTGGGAGCTTTTGCTCAACTGCCAAGACCCACGGACCACTTATTGTTTCAAGCGTTCCAAGCCGAGCACTAATGGCTACCTCTCACATAGCCAACTCGCCATCCATATCTATGGGTGTAGTGAGCTCACCTCCATGCCGTTTGAGTTACCTCCTCTCCCATGCACTCCGGTAGCTCCATGATCCAAGTGCGAGCTTCAAGCAAGCTCCATCCTCAAGCTCCACGCTCCAAGTTCCATCACCACGAGCAAGAGAAGAGAAGAGAAGAGAAGAAGAGAGGAGAAGATGGAGAGCTTCTCCATCCCACAGTCCCTCACCCTCACACACTCACTCCCTCACACTCTCACACTCTCACACTCCCTCTCTCAAGCACAAGCTCAAGCAAGCAAGAAGAAGAAGAAGAAGAAGAAGAAGAGGAGAGCCACTTTTTGCCACACACAAGAATGAGCTTCTCATTCATTTTTCAACTTTATATACAAAACCCTAAATCCCTTTTGGGCGGTCATCCCCCTTTCCCCTTTTTTACATGGCCGGCCGTAGCCTAGGCCCTTTTTCCCATTGTACTTCTCTCTCCCTAGCTTCCTTTTCACCGCCCGTCTACATTTACAAATTGCACGGGTGAGAGCCCGGTGCTCCTTGAATTAAACCATGATGCGCTTGCACTATTTTACAATAGTTTTGACTTGCGCTTTTCCTTGTGCGCCTTTGTCTTCTGTTTCTCTTTGCCTTGGCCTTTGTCTTTGTCTTCTATTTTAGCTTTTCAGATTTTCCACTGCCTGGCACTCTTTTACAAGATTTCAGGGTGCGCCTTTGTATTTTAAAATGCACCTTTTCCCTTTTGCATTTGCCCTGGACTTTTTAAGGTTGCCCTTGCGCTTGCGACCTTTTCTCCTCTTCTTTCTTCAGTCGGGCTACCTTTTTTCCACCTTTTCCTTGCGTCTTTTTCATTTCCTTTTGCTTTCTTCGTGTTGGGGTTAACATTACCCCCCTCCTAGATGAGTGCCAGTCCCATGGCACTCACTGTCGTAGGTAGCAAGCGTTAGCATGCACCGAAGACGTGGGTGGCAAGGATGTCTGTGGTTGCCATGGCAGAGTGTTGGTAGTGGTGGGGAGGAAGGTCATTGGGGGCACGTTGGTGGGTTAAATGGTAGGTGGTAGGGGAATGGGAGTTGGTGGTAGGGTTATTCTTTGGGGGGGTTGCACTGATGGAGTACAAGTGGCACTTTGTTGGGGATTCTATACATGATGATTCTTGGCAGGCTTACAGGGTAATAAGGATAGGAATTCAGAGTTGAGTGTTGATGAAGAGCGAACGACACCTTCGTTGGAGACTTCAATACCTGCACTTGAAAAACCTCTCATGTGGTCTCTTCTTAAGGGGTAGTGCTAGTCTTCTTATCATGCACAAGACATATTTTGATTGGTTTGGGAGACAAGTCAAACTCTAAGCAAGCCTGGAGTATTGTCCTGCACTTGAGGACCCAAACTGTGTATATACTTCGCTGCAGATATTATGTGAGTGCTCGTGCATATTTAGGTATTACTTAATTAGAAGACTGTCAGCTTGGTTCCTTGTATAGCAATGGGTTAGTGAAGCAAGGGGCTAAGTTGATGGAAAAATTTGTTGATGAAGATGGGGAGTACACTTGAAGATTGCTTGAGACATCATTATGGTCTTGTCAAGGCAATGTAGCATAATTGAGCTTTTTGATGTCTTAGCTTTTGGTAGCTAGTGGCTACTTGTAGTGCTTGAAAAGTATGGTGTACTTTTTCATTGTCTTTCATGCCTTGCTTACCACAGTTGATTGTAATGGCATTGAGATGGAGTGCAAAAGAATTGTGCAAGTGGTTCAGGGTGATAGGTCTAACCATAGGCGAGGCGAGCTCCCTAGGTATGTCCTGCCCTTAATGTGCCCTGAACAATTGTGGGGGATGTACAAAGGGCTAGGGGATTAGGGACGAAGCCAGCCTACCAAGGTCACTGGACGTACCTAATTTGAGGACCCCTAGGTGCGGTGCTGTGATCGTGTGTGCCTTTTTTTTTTGGGTGGAAAAAATGAATACAATCAATGCCATACATTGAGGCTATTAGCCTTTCATTTGGATTGAGAAATGTTGGGATCCAAAGGCTATGAAGAATGGATATTACAAAGATGATTGTGTCACCAGCCTTGATGTTAGAGGAACTGTTGTTGAGATGAAGAGATACACTAGAGATTTTGCAAACCTCTTTGTAACATGTGAGACATTAAACAATTGAGGTAGCACTTGGAGTGAGCTGTGCATGGACAAGGGCAGAGCATCTTCCAAATTGAATCCTGGATGATGAAGAGACGTTCACCCTTGTTGAGAGCATGGCTCCTGCCCGATCATAGAGTTTGGCCAAGAAGAAGGAGATGATCGATGATTATGCTTTGGCCATGCTCAATTCCAATATGTGCTTTCTACAGAGGTGTCCTTGGGTTCTCATCCAGTGGTGTTTCCGTCATGGTTTTTGTTTCTTGGTATTCCTGTCACTTCCTCCATAATGGTTCTTTGTGGGGTTGGTGGACTTATGGTGACTTGGATATTGAATGCTTCTAGACAGTGACCTGTGTCATTCTGCATTCACTTGGAAAGGCATGAGAGTACATGCAAGTCACATGCTTCAACCATAATGAAAATGCCTAGCTAAATAAGACATCGCCAACCTGAATCCCTTAGTTTTGACTTGATGCGTATCACCTACCTTGGTCGTCATTGCTCATGGGGTGTGTTGGCCTTTGCTTCTTTTGGTATTATTTACATAGTCACAAAACACATTGTTTATTTATGTACATGTTCATGAAACCATGTCACTTCGTGAGGATAAAAACCAATTGTAGAAGTCAGGATTGTACTTGAGTGTGGCACACATATCTAGCTTCTGTGGTAGCCTACTTAGCAATAATAAATATTTGGCAACATCGAGTAGCATGGTGCCTTGTCCGAGTCTACTGGAAACATGTAGCTCCTCCTCGGTGAGAACTTTATCAATCAAAGAGCTCTCTAGGCTAGTTCTAGCTAAGTTCATACCTCGAACTGTAGCTAGAACTTGAAATGAAGTTGGTGCCACATAGGTCTTGGACCACCATTTGGCTAGTCACTCCTCTGAGACTGTCATGATTTGGGCTCCAAGTTCGGCCATTGTATCGTGGTTTTCAAACCAACGTTTTTCAAATTGGCTTCTACCCTTTGATTGTCGCTTTAGTTGCTCTATCTCTAAGAGATTTGGCTGGCAGATCATTTCATGAAATGTCACGGTTAAGCATAGTTTGTCAACCTCTTTGTCAGAGATGAGCCACATGCGTTCATGTAAGATCTTGTCATAATGTCCGTCAAGATATTCTTGCTCTTCCCACAATAGCGGATAAGGAAAATATTCCTCAAGCTGCTCCCTAGGGAATGTGCCCATGTCTGCATGAACATAGACACGTGTGAATAATTTCAGTTTAGTGTCCCACTCGGTCAAGCACTCTGCGACATCTCTATGTTCTATGAGGGCTTGCTTGGTTGCTATCTCATTCAAAGTTCTAAGGGTTTCCTTAGGCTTTAGCATAGTTGGGGGCTCAGGCCTAGATGAGCAAGATTGATCAATGCCAAGATTGTTTATGCCTTCGAGGTTTTCATGTTTCTCTTGAGGCTTTATGGTAGTTGTGTCATGGTTCTCCTCGAATGTGACCGGCATGGTCTTAGCATCCTGTTGTGACAGTGTTGTATCCACTCTTGATTGATCAATGCGAGTTTCTCTATCGGTGGATTGAGTGTCGCAATCAACAGTTGATGGTAATGGTTGCTTTGATTTATCAGAACACATGGATGTGTCTGAGATTTCACTGTTGTTAGGAGAGATGGCAATGGGTATGAACCAGACGCTTTGTTCATCATCTCTTCAATACTCTTGGTCCCAATCTTCTTGTCATTTGCAGTAGCTTGCAATTGTTGTTGTTTTCATTATTTTCTTCTCTTTCTCTTGGGCACTAGAGGTGTATCCTTTAAGGACTCAGGATCCTGAACTAGGTCAGTAGTTGATGTGCTTGGTTGGGGCTTAGCATTCTCTTTCTGTGGCATGTCGTCATGGGATTTTGCTATGGCCTCACTAGGTTGAAGAGCCTTGCTAGGTTGCGAGGGTTCAACTACCTCTCTTTTTGGAGAGTCTAGCTGTCCAGCTAATTCTCCTCTGTTCAGCCCTGCATTCGATTGCATTAACAGTTGCTCCTGGTTAGGCATTTGCTCTAGATTTTTGTCCTTATGTATTAGAACCTGTTTCCATTGCTTCTTGTCAAGGTGTGTTTAGAGCTGTTGTTCTCTTGCTCTGGAGGTTTGGGCGACTCTAGTGTAGAACCATGAGACGGTTTAGGGTTTTTGTCATGTAGGCTTGGAAGAAACCAATTGAAGAAGTTAGGGTTGAATTGATGGGAAGCATAGAGATCTAGGATTGCAGGGTCTTGAGTGAGGCAGAAGACATATGCGCTGACATCAAGTACCATGCTCCCTACTCCTACCCTGCTAGCCATGTGTAGATCTTCTTCTAGAAGCACTTTATCATACAAGGGATGTTTTTGGATAGTGGTAGAAAGTTGGACATCATGGGCAGTTGCCAACACTCTCAATGAGGTCGGGGCAACGTACGTGGAATCATGTACTGATGTCCAAAGGGCTTTCCTTTGCTCAGCAAGTGTCATTAGTCGGTGGCCAATTTTGGCTGCCAAAATTTGGTTGAAGTACCAATTTTGTGCAAAGGTACCTTGTCCTTTCCCTTTTCGTTTGATTGCTTCAAGCTTTTCCTTGTTTGTCTCACATAGAGCTATATAAAATGAGGGTATCAAGCGCAATTCTCTAGCTGTGGCTTTTGGGATGTCCTTCATGACTTCTTCAACAATAGCTGCATAGCAGAAACAAACATGTTGCTGCTCATACCAAGTGAGTGGTTCAGCTATGAGCTTTGTGTGCTCTAGTGTTGGCCTTTTGATGTCCACATGGACGTATGCACATGTGATGGCTGTCAGCTTGTGATCAAGCTTCACCATGCACTTCATCTCTAGTTCATTGGTCAGATGCGCCATTTCTTTGGCCAAGTCTTCGAGAGATTTATCCTCAAGTCTAGGCTTTAGGTACTTTGGAAGGATTGGAGGTGTCAAGGATGTTTATTGTGACATCTCTTCCAAAGGTGAATTGCTAAGGACATGTTCCGCAATGGGTGTTGTCACGGCCAAAGTTTGTGACTGCTATGGTCCCTAATTGGAAGTAGTGCTGGCTAGTTCAGTGGACTGGCTACCATTGGTAGACTGCTGTGTCAAGTCCTTAGGCAGATCAGAAGTGGTCATGTCTTTTGTTGCTCTTTGTGCATTCACTTATGCAGGCTGAGTAATGACACGAGGCTGCTACTGCCGTGCTTCCTATATCTATTAAGGTGAAGAGGATGTAGGAGATTTGGAACTCCTACATGGGCTTGGCACTGACTAGAGAATTTGCTCATGATTGTTAGACAATTCTGTCGTTAGCTTTGTTGAGCAATCAGCCTTATCATGAGCAATGTTGTGCCTATGGTGCTCATTATCGTCCTGGGAAGTCAAAGGCTCCTTGGGCACTAGTGGACCTTATGCATACTCGACAGTTACCTCTGATATCTGCTTGCTAAGCATGCTAGGCTGAGGATCTACTTTTTCATAGGTCATGTTTGGTTTCTTGATTTCAATCATGAGGGGCTCAATCACTCCAATATTTTTGGTTTGAGACTTGGATTTTCGTTTAAGCTTCCTCCTATGCCTCTTTGCTTTTGACATAATTTGGGCTTCTGACAGAGGTGGTTTAGCAGGGGTTTTGATACCCAAATCCATCGGTTGCCTACATAATACCCTTGAGCACAAAGCAATGCCTTGGATATCCATCGATGCCTTCGTCTATAAGGCTTGGGCTTCTTTCGTGGTCTTCTATGATATTTGTAAGTCCAAACCCTATCCTTGGCCTTGTCTCCTAACCTTTTTGTTTCAAGTATGGTCTCACTCACTGGTTCTCTCCGTTCAACCTGCGCTTGTATCAACTCTTTCAACAACTCCTTGCTCTCATTACTAGGCTTGCTTGGTATGTCAAAATGCTCCTTGCCCTCCTCTCGAGGTTTGGCGAGGTCACCCTTGCTAAAAGTCTTGATTATCCTCACACCTGGTAGTGTTAGGTGTATTCTCTGTGCTATATATTCGGCTTCACACTTCGTTGCCTTTTTGAAGGGCCTTCCTAGGAGGATTTCCTTTGCAGAATTCTCGCTATTGGGAGGAACATAGAACAGGACTGGCAAGCTTTCTGTTTCAATAGTTACAAGGATTTTGCACTTCCCTAGAAGTGCTTGTGGGTGTTCCCTGTAAGGATTAAGAGTTGCATCAGTCGGTGCTCTGGTTGACCTAGTAGAGTCCATGTTTTGTAAGTCAAGATATTGAAATCTGCTCCTTCATCAATGAGAGCATCAACACTATGCTCTCCTTTTGCAGTGAGTTTGACCCTAAGATAAGCAGGTGGCACTATGTCTTCATCTTCTGGGTCTTGGTTTACAGCTTCAAGCCTTCCGATACATGCCTTTGAATCCCTAACTGCACAGTCAGACGTGGATTCTCTACTGAGGTCTTGGGTCGTCTGTGCAGCGCTGCTCAAGGTACATCTATCGTCAGGACTGTCATGTCTAGTCATCCTCGCATTGATAGCTTGATGATGTTGCATTTTTCTTCGACTAGAAACAGTTTGAACACAATGTACATGTGTTCTTGTGGTGTGGCCTTTTTGCCCTTGATGGCTAGATTGGCCCGTTGAGGTTCTAGGGTCTTCATTTGTCTTTGGTTGGGTATAGGCTTCTATTTGCTGCTTTGCAAGTGAAGATCTATGCTTGTGTACAGCCATTACTACACTAGGGCCTAATCTAGAGGACCTGTTGTGGTGCGCGTTTTCTCTCTAGCCTACCGGGGGAGGTGTGGAGGGGGCAGAGCCCCCTCTGTGGGGGTCCGAGGGGGGCAGTCCCCCTTGGCCCGAAGGGCCATTACAGTAAATACCATACATGATTGGGAGGACCTCTGGTAACTAATTTTTGAACTATTTGTTGTGGATTTTAGCATAGTGATAGATTTATGATGTGCCTTTGGCTCTATATGATTTTTGGAGTCTATTTTGGTGGTAGCAACTTAGTTTCTGGCCAAAATGGAATTCTAGAAAAATTGCAATTTTTGGGCCGAGTTTCAAATTCGACCGGCCAAGGGCTGAGTGGGCCGAGGGCCGAGGGCCGAGGGCCGAATGGGTGTGGACCGAGGGCCGAGGGCCGAATGTGAATGGGCCGAGTCGACCGAGCCGACTGGATCACTCGGACGGGCCGAGTCGATGTTAGGGCCGAATTATCCAAGCCAAGGGCCGGGTTGAGTCAGCCAGGCCAAGTGGATCGCTCGGCCAGGGCTGAGGCCAGGCCGAGGGCCGAATGGGAGAGGACCGAGGGCCAATTCTGGGGTTCAGCCCAGAATGGCCGTCACTCGGACGGGCCGAACGCGGCACAGTTTTGGCAGATTTGACGAATAATGCTTCGATTTTTATGACTTTGGTCTTGAGGGGTCACACAAACTTCCAGAATGCAAGAATAGACATGAATGAAAGATTCTATACCCCTGAAATAGCAAATAACCTCCAAAGTACAAATCGGCAAGCAAATTAAACACTCTTTTCCTATTTTGACAATAAAAACCCTAATGCTTATTTTCTTTGTTTTCTCCTACTCTAATGCATCCAAATCAGAAAGTAAATACCTATACTACTCCATCTCACAACATAAATCTCAAAAAAGAAAATAACCTACTTGCCAAGGAGATTGAATATCATCTTCAACCCCCTCACTTCCTACCTATCTCAAGCACCGGTTCGTGGAAAACCCTAATTCAATGCTCGATTCGAAGCACACAAGCACTCAAGGCTTGAATCCGTTGGTCCTCGCGCAATAGAACCAAAATGTGGGAGCTTTTGCTCAACCGCCAAGACCCACGGACCACTTATTATTTCAAGCGTTCCAAGCCGAGCACTAATGGCTACCTCTCACATAGCCGACGCGCCATCCATATCTATGGGTGTAGTGAGCTTACCTCCATGCCGTTCGAGTTACCTCCTCTCCCGCGCACTCTGGTAGCTCCACGATCCAAGTGCAAGCTTCAAGCAAGCTCCATCCTCAAGCTCCACGCTCCAAGTTCCATCACCGCGAGCAAGAGAAGAGAAGAGAAGAGAAGAGAAGAAGAGAGGAGAAGATGGAGAGCTTCTCCACCCCACGGTCCCTCACCCTCACACACTCACTCCCTCACACTCTGACACTCCCTCTCTCAAGCACAAGCTCAAGCAAGCAAGAAGAAGAAGAAGAAGAAGAAGAGGAGAGCCACTTTTTGCCACACACAAGAATGAGCTTCTCATTCACTTTTCAACTTTATATACAAAACCCTAAATCCCTTTTGGACGGTCATCCCCTTTTGCCCTTTTTTACATGGCCGGCCGTAGCCTAGGCCCTTTTTTCCATTGTCCTTCTCTCTCCGTAGCTTCCTTTTCACCACCCGTCTACATTTACAAATTGCACGGGTGAGAGCCCCCTCACCCGACACTCCTTGAATTAAACCATGATGCGCTTGCGCTATTTTACAATAGTTTTGACTTGCGCTTTTCCTTGTGCGCCTTTGTCTTCCGTTCTCTTTGCCTTGGCCTTTGTCTTTGTCTTCTGTTTTAGCTTTCCAGATTTTCCACCGCCTGGCACTCTTTTACAAGATTTGAAGGTGTGCCTTTGTATTTTAAAATGCACCTTTCCTCTTTTGCATTTGCCCTGGACTTTTTAAGGTTTCCCTTGCGCTTGTGACCTTTTCTCCTCTTCTTTCTTCAGTCGGGCTACCTTTTTTCCGCCTTTGCCCTACATCTTTTTCATTTCCTTTTGCTTTCTTCGTGTTGGGGTTAACAAAGCATTAATAGCAATTCTAATCACTAAATCATATATTGTGAAGTGTGTTCCTGGTCTATGAGTAGCTTCAACATTTGGGGGACAACATAAGCTCATCGAGAAGTGTGACTTCAATCTCGTGGTCAAGTGTCTCACCTAGCTTGACAAGGTAATACCTAAACATCTCAATCTTGAGATAAGTGCTTCTAAGCACTGAAAAGGCATTCAATGACATCAGTACTATTTCCCTATGAATATTGATGTAATTGAAATCTCCTCAAACTCTTCACCAAGTGTTGAGGTCATTAATCGACCTTGCTCAACCAAATACTCGTATACTAAACCGCAAGGAGGGGAAGAGCCCAAAGTCCAGTCAAAGCTCACCTCATTGAAACCTAGGGAAACAATAAAGCTTAAGTCAAGGGTTTTTCGAAGAACAGGACCTCCTAAATCCTATCTTGAGATATTGCATATGTATGATTTCCAACCTTTTTCAACTCTGCAACTTTAAAAGTTGGTTATGATTTGTAAGGCTATCAGTTCTTCTATTTGGTTGTACTTGGCCACCTGTAATGGACTAGACACTGCCATTTCTTAAGGCAATAGGTAAGACCTTCCTATAATGGCCATGGCCTATGCAGATCTAAGGTCTCAAATTTGCAAGTTCAATGGAAAAGATTTCCATCCATGGCAAGTTCTGGTAAAATATAAAATGATGGAACGAGGATACTGGCCCTTCATAAAAGGGACCAAAGTGATTGACCCATCCAATCCCCTTGATGTAGAAGATGATGAAAGAGCTTAGGCCATCATCATGCTTCATTTAGATGAATCTTTAATTCATCATATTGACCAAATCTCCACTGTCAAGGAGAAGTGGGATGAACTTGAGAGGCTCTACGGCGCTATAGGGAAGAACTCCAAGATCTTTCTAAAGATTGAGTTTTTAAGCTTGGAGTATAAACAAGGAGAAGATCTCAGTAATTTTATTTCATATATGAAAGGGCTTATGGCATAGCTGGCCTCCGTTCAAGCACCCATTCATGATGAAGTTGCCATTGCCATCCTTCTGAAGTTTGTGAAGGTCTTTCCAACCCTTGTGACTACCCTAACTAATATCCCAAACCCAACCTTGGCAAGTACCATCCAGTCATGCCTAGATGAAGAGAAGAGAAACCATACTGAAGGGACTTTGGCATTTACTTCTCATAAGCAAGTGTTAGTCCATACAACTTCTACTAAGTGCTCATTTTGTCACAAAAAGGGGCATATTGTAAGCTATTGCTAGAAGAAATATCCTGACAAAATGAAGTGCAATAAATGCAAAAAGACCTATCATATCACGAGTAAGTTTCCAAGTGTTCCAAAAGTACCTAAGAAATTGGAGGCCAACTTTGCCTCCCAATCCACAGATGAGCGACTCTTTTGAGTCTTGTAACACTCTCTACCTATAACCTTCTTTTGTAGCCTGATTTATAAAGGCATCTCATTGTGGATTAAGGGGGGGCATCCTATCATGCTTTATTCAATGCCACCTGGCATTGAGGGGGGGTGTTGAGAAAGCATGGAAACTCTCCTTATACTGGAGAGGATAAGGGTAGCTAGGTGTAAATGGATTGGAGGGCAAGGGGCAAGGGGAAACCCTAACCCTAACTTCTCTAGAGGCTATATAAACAGCCTAAAGTACACACTCATAGAAGAGGAGAGTGTACTAGTTGTACCTTGAAAAACTGACTAAGCAAGATCTTATTCTTGTACTTGAGCTCTCTCTCTTTATCTTGTGCACACTCTTATGCTTCCAACTCCGATTAGCAACAATCTTGCATATAGGTGTATAAGGAAGATAGATGGACAAATGTCCTACTCTGTAATATACTGTCACATTTCTCAGATAGAGGACTTAACTGCCCAAGCAATTTATTATGCAAGAAAATTGGTGGAAACACAAGCTATGGATCTCAGTCTTTTGACACGTTTCCATCATTTACCCTGACACTCTTTCAAGTTGTCTCACTAGAAGGTTGGAGCTTTGTCATGTATGTTATGGAGACTGTTGAGTTTAAATATGCAGTGGCTTATTTTATCACTCTTGTTGTGATTGTTGGATATTTCCTGGTAAATATTGTGGTTGCTATAATTAGTGGAGTTTTCCTTTGAGTTCGTCATGAGCACCAGTTTGTTTTGAAAAAGAATAGAAACACAAACAAGTATAGTTTCTATTATGCAACTATCCCAGAGAGATTGATTTGGAACTATTAAAAAATGGTAACGGGGGGCAAAGGAAGAATGGGAATTTTTGCAAAGAAGGACATTGAAGTAGGGATTGAGTTGACATACAAATTACAACTTTGAATGGTAATGGGGGATGTGGATTGCCTTGCCAATCCAGGGGTCAATACTATATTTTATGCAGAAAAGATTGTGGGCAATGCTGCATCAATTGACACATGAACCATAATAATGGTTTTATTAAGGTTTAGAAAGGGGGGGGAGGAAATGAATTAAAAGAAAAAGTGAAAATTAGAAAGAGGGGATGCTGTTGGAGTATGTTATGGGGAAAGGAGGGGTTGTGAGCAAGAAGAGGAGGCACCGATTGATCGATAATATGGAGGAAGGCTATGAATTAGGCAGAATGAGAGAGAGAGAGTGAGATTGATCAGTCCCAAGTTGGGTCGCACTAAAATTATAGGTCAATACAAGCATATTTCAACTTGGGATCAAAATGTGTATGGCTTAGGACTTATCGTGGAACATGCCTGTAAGGCTATGGGAGGAAGCATTGCTAGGCATGCATGTTGAAGGGAACTGGGGCCGAAGTTGAAGGTGATGAAATCGCACCTTTGGCAAAGGAAAACATTGCCACTCCTAGAGAGAGAGAAAATCCACCATTCAGCAATTCGTGTGTAAGATTCTAACCTTTGTGACCACCTTGCCTTATTATTTGAATTAGATACAATGAAAGAGAAGGGATCCACCACCTGCGCAGATGATGAATGGTTGGACGTACGAGATCATGTTGTTAGTCACACAATTGGACCTCTGCCAATGCATGGGGGAAGCCGTTTCGGCTAGCAATCTAACAAAGACAAGTATCTATAACTCTTCAACTCTTAAGATAAGGGGAACATTGGCTTCAGATGGCAGAGGGAGAAAGAGAAAGAACATGATGAAATGGCGCCATCTTCCTGGGCACATTGAAGAGAGGGAGAGATAGGATGCTTTTCAAGCCAATAAAAACCAAAAGATTGATAAAAATTTGTAATTGGAGAAGAGCATGAGGGGAGAATTGAAGCCAATGGCTTGTAGAAGATCATTGCCATGCCTTACCTCTAAACATGGGATTGGAGCTTCAATATACCTACCTAATTTAAAGTGATAAGGTAGGAGAACCACTTTCTGCCTTCCAATTGCTTCACTTCGCTTCGTATTCTATGGAAGCATGATGGAGATATTCAATTACCCTCTCCCTCTTCATAAGTAGTCATCCCCAACTCCATGGAAGCCATAGTTTCAAGTTCAAAAGTAATCAAGATTAATCTAAAAGAGTTCTAAGGGGCCATTCCTAAGGCAACCATACCATTGGCAAATGGATCTCTTGGAAGACAAGAAATGATGAGCTTTTGGTGCACAATGACTGCATGGACTTCTCCTTGGTGCAGACTACAAAGGACACGGTTTCCAAAAGCGTAATTGCGATTATCGTACTTTACGTAAGTGCCTTACATCGTTTAATAGAAATAAGTGACGTAGAATAAACATTTCTTTGGTTATAGTTTTTACAAAATGTATTTGAACATGATTTTCAACTATGAATAGTTGTTAGTATTTATGTATGTCTGATTTTTTTTTCTTAAATAAAAAAACAACTAAAAATGCTTTAAAATGGCTTCGAAATGGCATAGATGAATTTTTAAAAACTTTTTAGTGGCATAATTATGAGTTATAATATTTTTTTCATGAAGTCCATAATGCTAAAAGTTTAGTGAAATTTTTTGATAATATTTGGAGATAATTTAACGTTTTGGGAAATTCAAAAATAGTTATTTTTCAGTACAATTTTCATTTTAAAAATTTTATGTTTTGCTTCAATAAAATTTATTATCTTTCCATGGAGAAGCTGGAAGTTAACTTTTTGAGATTTAGTAAACTTTCTAGAAATAAAAAAACCAATTTAATGTTATTCTTGTTAAAGAAAAAATCCATATAAACATGGTATTTTTTATTGGACATAATTAAGAGTATATGTAGTGTGTTAATTTACAACATGGAGAAGAAATGTAAGGGTATTTTATGATAGTTGCTAAGTTGGAAAATAACTACAATCTTTCATTGAATTATAAACAACATTAAATTAGCAATTTATTTATATGATGACTTGAGGGGATGTCTCACTATCCATATTAAACTTTTACAAGTTATTAATTTTAAAAATGCTTAGATGATTGTTAAGGTAAAGAGTGGAGGGCCACTAGGATATTTGATAATTAAGGGGAGAAATGGGATTTAAAAGAAATGATGTATGCGTACACATAAGAGTGCACAAATAACTTGTTTTTATCCTGATCAATGTTTAGTAATGAAGAGGATAGAAAAATATTTATTCATTAATAAATAATAAAATGAATTTATTACATAAAGGCAAAGAAGAGATAATTTAAAAGGAATTTAAATGGAGATGTGTAGATAGATCCATTGGATCAATGCCACCCTGAGACCAATTCCCCAAGGGATAAACATCTTAGGCCTAATATCCTAGTGTCCAATATGGAGAGCTAATCGTGAAGATTTAAGAGACGAAGTGAAAGATTAAGTAAGCTTATTGAGTTCTAGATATTACATTAGTTGGACTACCATGAACGAGTGTCGTAACTATAAAGGAAGGCTAGAGTAAATCATAAGAACTAGTTACCAATATCATCCATTTAGTGCAACAACTCATAGGAGTTGGCTTGACAACCCGGTCAAAAGTGGCTTGCCATGTGGCCATTGCCATGTGGCCAATCATGCTAGAAAGTAAGGCGTATGCCTTTTAAACTAAGGGATGAGTTGTTTGAGGAGCTACATAAGTTGCAAAAAGTGGGTTTGATCTTCCCTATTGAGCATACTGAATGGTGCTCACTAATTGTGATAAAAAAGAAGAAAAATAATCAAATCGGACATTGTGTGGACCTTAGAGAGATAAATAAGAAAATAATTAAGGACGACTACCTGTTGCCCTTTATTGACTAACTTTTGGATCCATTGGCGGGTAGGGATTGTTTATGGATTGTTTTGCGGATTATAGCCAGATAGCCATTGCAGAAGAAGACAAGCTTAAAACGACGTTTATTACTATCTTCGGTACCTTCAGGTATCATGTGATGGCATTTGGTTTATGTAATGCACCTGGTTCATGGCAACGGACAGCCGATAAGACCTTTAGAGATATCTCCCTAGAGGAGTTGAAAGTATTTATCGATGACCTGGGGGGGGGGGGGGGGCAGCCACCATAAGAGAAAGGCAATTGATTATTTTGTGGAAGTGTTTTGAGCATTGCAGACAATTTTGAATAGCTCTTAACCCACGGAAGTGTGTCTTTGGGGTGCCTTATGGACTATTGTTAGGTCATGTGGTCAATTCAGTAGGGATTGCAACTCACCTTGAAAAGATCAAGGTCATAGTCGCCATGAGTCCACTGCACACTCCGAAAGAAGTGCACAGCTTTTTGTCATCATTAGGTTATTATTGGAGGATGATAAATGCCCTGGCAGAAAGAACCTTGCCACTAGCGAATCTGTTGTCCTTTAGTTGTCTATTTGAATGGAGTGACCCTTGTAAGGTTACTTTTAATTATGTGAAACAAGAGCTAGTAAAAGCACCAGTTTTAAAAGCACCTAAAAGGGGCAAAGTATTCTATATATTTTCAGCCAGCAGCCACCATGCATAGTCTATATCAACTACTACTTATCCCAAATCTAGGAGGAAAAATGGTACCATCCAATCACTTTTGTTAGAAGTTGGGCATACCAAAAAATGTGCCTTGCAATGGTACTTGCGACTAAAAAATTCAGGCACTACATCCTCTATGAGCATGTAGTTTTTTATACGAAGGGGAAGGGCTTAGATTGTTGATGAACAAGTTACAACCACCTGATCATTTAGCAAAGTGGTTAATCACTTTGTAGGAATTTAATTGTTAGACTAGAAGTAAACCATTGAAACTGCAAGGTACTGTGAAATGCCTTGTGGATTTTGGGGAGCCAAAAGAGACTTTAGTAGAAGGAAGTGATATCAAGGAAATTTTTAAAATTGATACGGTGTCTATTCTCTCCTGGTATGCTGCTATAATGCATTACATCTCGATAGGAGAGGCTAGAGCCAGATTATCCAAATCAGAAAAGAGAAAAATTAGACATCAGGCATTCAATTTTTTTTTGATTGCCGGAACACTATATCGGCAGGGGGTTGATGACATCTATTGCCGAGTTGTGATTCATAACGAGGTTCCATTCATTTTGAAAGAGTGACATGACTTTGCTTGCGGAAGGCATTTTGTTAGATGACTGATGGCCTAAAAAGCTTTAAGAGGCAGATATTGGTGGCCGTCCATTTTCCAAGATACGTTTGAGTATGTTAAGAGATCTGATACTTATCAATGGCATGACAATAGAGAGAATAGGAAATGACCACTTACTCCAATTATGGCTATACTTCCATTTGAAAAGTGGGGCATTGACTTTGTGGGTCCTATTACTTCCTCATCCACTACGCAAAAGCGATATATTATTGTGGTGACTAAATAATTTACAAAGTGGTCAGAAGCATGAGCAACGAGGAAGGACAATGCAAAAGAGACTGCTAGTTTCCTATTAGAGCAAATTATATGTCGATTTGGTCTGCCAAAAGAATTAATATCCGATTGTGGAACCCATTTCCTAAACAAGGTGATTAGATTGAGGCGTGACAAATTAAGCACAACAAGACGACTCCTTATAAGCCATAGGCAAATGGGCAAGTTGATAGTACTGACATGCAGCTTGTGGGTATTCTATCAAAAATAGTGTCCAAGAAGAAACATGATTAGGATAAGAAATTGTATGTGGCGGTGTGGGCGTATAACACAACATTTAAACGAGCCACTAGCCACACCCCATTCAAATCAGTTTATGGGGAGAAATGTGTATTTCCCTTAGATATTGAGTTGCCGACCATAAGATTCGCAATCAATCATTCTTTGGGTGACGAGGATGCACTCTTCCAGCACTTTACGACTCTAGCCCACTTGGATGAGCTCAAATTGTAGAGTCTATTGCACTAAGAAGTGGCTAAGTGTCGAATGAAGTGGTTGCATGATCTAAAAGCAAAGAAATATACCTTTAAGAAGGGACAATTAGTTCTATATTATGATGCACGAAGAGAACTATTTCCAGGAAAACTTGAGCCCAAATGGGACGGTCCCTACAAGATTGTAAGAATAGGGAATAATAAATCCACGGCATTACTGGCTAATCTTGAGGGAGTGGAGTTTAAGAATAAGGCTAATATTAATAAGATTAAACCTTATTATATCTAAATGCACTAATGAAATAAATGCCTTGCAGGTCAATACTGGGCTGATCAAGAACCTGCAAGAGATGAAAGAGATTGATGGGGCGGTTGATTCCTGATTTGGAACACCCATACTTGCAGCAAAGATATCATTAGGGGAAGCTTATGTGGTGGAGTAAAGGATATAAAGTGATTGAGAAAGAGGACGGATCATTCATTTGGGAAATCAAAGTCTTCTGTCATCACTGCTTATGCATTCTGACAAGCATCCTTGTTATATTCAATGAAGAGGGTGGGATGGAGCCTTCAGTACATCGTGTGAACATGCTAAAGTTTGACTATCATAAATATGAGTAGAGTTGACGTTGGCTAGTTGTGTGAACCCATTGAGGACATACACAATGTACTTTGATGGAGAGTCCAAGGGTCCCAACAAGAAAGGGACTATAGGGGTAGTTATTAAAGACCCTCGACGCAGAGTCATAATAAAATTGGATGTTTATCTCGGGTTTGGATTTACCAATAACATGGTGGAGTACAAAGATTTAAGCATGGGATTAAATATTGCTAAGAAAGGTGGCATCCGTCAGTTGTTAATAAAGGGGGATTCCCAGTTGGTATTGAACTAACTAAATGGGACATAGATAGTTCAAAATCCTATTGTCTCTACGTATTATCGCATTGCTACGACCCTGCTCATGGAGAGTGTCTCTTTATCTGGTTCCACGTTATTGGAATCAGTTTGTGGACTCATTAGCAAACTTTTCTTATGAAGAAGAACTTTTCTTTAAGTGTGGTCCTAGTTTGGATATCTTTATGGATAATGAGATATGACCCGATTGATCATGGGGCCTTTTATCAGAACATGCCCTATATGGCAGGCTATGGTTAGTATGGGTGATGCAAAAGGTGGCTAAGACCCATTTGCCTTTGTTATATTGGACCCATAGGTTGGTTAGACAACATGTTATGCATACACATCTTGCTATTTATGTAGAAGGTATGGGTCACAATTTGATGCATCTAGTTTAGGCCAGTAGCCCTATTTCCTCGGGATGGAGCATCTTGTTCTATATTACTAAGATTTCATGAGGGGGGACTTATACAAGCTATTTTGTTTGATACCCTTAGGCCAAGAGGGATGATTTTTGTTGGATTTTAATGTTTTATTTATTTAGGCCATGAGGGCCATATGTCTATTTGGTGTGCACGTATGTTTAATGGTTTTTTGTTTTGGTAATTGCATCATAATAGTTGACGAAGTCTTTAGAGGGAGCCTTTGCTACGGAGGAGCTTCTTGTGGCCATTCAAGGTGTTTCCATCCCCATTCTGAGTCTTTTTCCCTTAAGTAGAGAATGATATATGTGTATGTAAGCATTACTTTCTTTTCATTTGTTGGGGACCGGAAATCAAGGCATGAAGTCCCAAGTTTAGGTTAGGTATGTTTGTGGGAGGTCTGAGCAGTTGTTGCTTCCTACAAAGGCATTGCCAAGCATTAAAATACCTATTTTAGAAGGCAATCGTAGTGACCCTATTCTATTGACCTGCTAGGCGGCCATTCTAGGAGTTTCTGTTAGTTGTGAGGCAGCTAGAAAAGCTTGCACGAATGAATATATGCAAAGAAGTAAAATCCTGAATAGTTGAATGATAAACATATATAGAGGTGTGTAAAAAGGGGTTCTAACCCCTAAAAAAATAGAAACAAAAAAGAGAAAGAAATATCTATGAGCTATGCTTATCACCTTGCAAAGGCATGGCAGGTTCTTAGGGACGAGTTAGGACCTAGGGGGTTGATGCCTCCTTGTCTTCCTAGGGATGGCATCTAGCCAAAACATTCAAAATAAAAGAAGGTCGGAGCAAAAATAAAAGTGAGAAAAAGATGAAAATGACAAATGATTAAGTATCACCTTGCAAGCGCTTGGTAGGTTCTTGGCTACGGAGACAGGACCTGAGGCCGATGCCCTATTCTCCTTGGGTCACTACACTAAGCTCCCTCATTTTTACATGCCCAAATATGAAAGAATTAAAGCTAAATAAAAATGTGCTAAAATATAATATTTATTGGCTAGGCTATAGGAGTCCTCACCTAGTAGGAGCTCTTGGTTGCGTTGTCCTTAGTTAGGTAGGTAGTTCAACCCACCACTTAGGATGACCTCTCTGATAGGTTTTTTAGCTTGGCTGTGTTGGAGCAGTCGGTTAGTGACTCGTTTTGGGCTTTCTACCAAATTATGCTAGGGCTACTCCTCCTAGATTTCATGCCTTGTTTTTGTCACAGGGATAGGGTGAGAGCTGTGATGTGTTTTATTGTGCCTCTATTTTGTATTAGCTTGATGCTCTTTCGGGTTGTCTTTATGTGCAGATTTGTTCATGGGATTCAACGAGCTGAGTTGCCCTATCCCATGGTTGTCAATGAGTGTTGGATTTTAGAGAGCTTTTGAGCCAATCTAGGAGTGCTTCGAGCTTGTTTTGAAGTGGAAACATGGCTAGATGCATCGAAGAGCTAATTTTCATGAAAAATCAAATGGTGGCGGATGGCTGAACTAGATGCATTTCAATGTCAAGAATCCAACGCAAGTCTTGGTTCGTCAATCGGAGGTTGTTTCACCCCCCATTTAATCCCCATAAGGTTTGGCATTATAAAGTGACTACTAGATCTGAGGGCCAAAAAGTATGTGGGGAAGGCCAAATGCTGGAGTTCAATGGCACGAAGCTGCCTCGCTATTCAAATTTCAATTCTGAGTTTATTTGGGCCCTTAAAATCAAAATGTCCACTTACATGTAGTGTGAACAAGAAGTCATGAACTAGTTATTTTGAAACTTTAAGCTTAAAGCTTAATTAGTCAAATGCTTTAAAAAAATGAAATGAAACGTCATGAAGGGGGGCACATTTTTTCACGCATTCAATTTTTGGAAAAAATTTGGCATTTTCCAGTCGACAGAGATGAGGGACATGGAGAGGGCCCTGAGATGCATCTGATCTTCACTCTCCATTGCCAAAATCAAATCAGAGAATAATGTATTGTGTAGAAAGAATGAAAACTAGTCTTTCTCTCCCCCCTCTCATCTCTCCTCTGAATGCTTGTTCATGTGTATGAATTCAAGAGAGAAAGGGGGTGGGGTTTGATGACGAATTTGGATGCAATGATGCTGATGGAGTGGTAGAGGTCATAGATCTGATCAAGGGAGTGCGTCAATGGCAAAATAGAAGCATCAGCGGCCTCATGACCACGGCTTATGGTCCAAATCTAGGAGATTTTATGCGTAGGTATGCATTTTCTTCATTTTTTATAAAAAATGCCTAAGTGAAATGCTTGATAATGTTTTTTTTTGGTTTCTCATGCTATATACCCTCTGAAACCATTAAAAAATTAGGAAATTTTAATAACATATAAATTTCCTACAACACACGCAAAACCCACAAATTGGAGTTTTCATGGAAAAATGATGAAATTTGGGGTTTCGTTGGGTGTTTTGGGTTCACATTAAACAAAAATTGGTATGGAAGTGGAGGTGAGTAGTTTTGATTAGTAGAAGCTAAGAATTCTGAGTTTCCATACTTTTTGAGTAAATAAATAGTAAAAAATAACAAAAAATGTAGAAAATAAGGTTTTTGAGATAGAAAAAATGTCGAAAAATATGGTTAATGTGTGTACATGTGTAGCAAGATTGAAGCATGAGGTATAGTCTCAGTTCAACCATTTTCTTTGTCTTATAGTGCATTTTTATTGCTCTATACATTAAAAATGACAAAAAACAAAACCCTACACCTATGCAACACATAAACGGTAGGGGAAAAAGAGGGGTTGTGGAAGTGTTTAAGTGCTGAAAATGATGAAAATTTTGATATTTTGTTTGTGCACATCATATAGGATGATTGATTACTTAAGTTAAAGAGACTAGTAGCACGATTAAGTTCGGTGCTAGTCTCTAGCAATGCATAGATTGAAAATCATTGAAGGGCTAATTTTACACTCCACTTTGCTTATTTGTTTTAGAATAAAATGTTTGTGCAAAATGGGCATCCACATTTGCATTAAGCATAGCTTGATATCGAATCCTGGATGCACAACACCTATATGCCAAACATTGATCAACACTGTGTAAAATATTACACGGCGCAGCGAACAGAATCTGAGAAAGAGATAGAGAGTACACAACAGATAAGAGGAGAATCAGTAAATTCTTTAACTCCAAACAACTGATACAAAGATGGCTCTGTCCACCCGTGCGCTTCCACTGAGTGAAGCTTAGATGGCGATCTAGACAGAAGATAGGTGAAGAGCTTAAGGCTAGCTGGAACAACAACTCTGACTGGGTGAAAGATGAGTGTAAGATGGCTGCGAAGGGGTTTAGCTTTTATAGCCCGCGAAGGTCGTTAGGTCGGCCTGCTGACCGACCTACCATATGAGCCTCCACTAGTCGGCCAGGGAATATTCCAGGGAATATTCCCTTTACCATCGGGCCGGGGGCGCTGCCCCCGGACCCCCGCCAGGGGGGCCGCTGGCCCCCCTGGGACCCCCCAGCCAGGGGCCGCTTCCGCGGCCCCCGGACCCCACAATAGGGGCCCCTTTTAACTCCCTTACTACGCAACTCAATGCAATGTGCCTCGAGTTGCTACCAGCTTAACCACTCCGTCTAACCCAAAGATTAGACCCACAACAGTCACCTTTTTGCCATCCGGTCACATAGACCTCATCTGATATACAAGTCAGGACTCAACCAATGTCCGGGCTCACATTTGGCTTCTCCTCATAATGGGGGCCTTACAACTTTGAGCACCATGGATCATTGGTAGTACCTAATGAGGGTGGGGCATTGATCATATCTAACACCCCCCCTCAATGTCCACCCATAGGTGAACTATCTCCTCGGCCCAATGCCGAGTCTCTGAAGATGAACTTGAAGCAGATCCTTCGTAAGTGCTTTGGTGAAGATATCTGCTCCATTCTCCTCTGTTGGACAGTAGACCAATTCCACTATCCCATCCTCCATCAAATCACGCACATAGTGATACTGGATCTCTATATGTTTGGTGCGTGCATGAAACACTGGATTTTTGGCAATGGCGATGCAACTCTGATTGTCACATCTCAGCACAGTTGGTTCTTCATCCTGCACTCCCATATGCCATAGAATCCTTCTCAACCATACGGCCTCACATGCAGCAAAACAAGCTGCCTTGTACTCTGCTTCGGTAGAAGACAATGCCACTGTTGGTTGCTTCTTACTAATCCAAGAGAAAATTCCTGAACCCAAAGAGAAACAATAACCAGAAACTGACTTCCTGGAATCAATGTCTCCTGCCCAATCTGAGTCACAGTTCCCCACAAGAGAAGTTCCGAAACTGTATGTGATACCATAGTCAAGAGTTTTCTTCAAGTATCTGAGCACCCGCATCCCAGCCTTCCAATGACTCTCATGAGGTTTGTTTGAGAACCTGCTCAAAACACCAACAGCAAAACTGATATCTGGTCTGGTGTTACACAAGTAGATTAGACTGCCGACCAACCTCCTATACCTCCCAATGTCTGCTAGTGCTGATGTATCCTCAACGGATAACTTTACACTCACCTCCATAGGTGTAGCTATCTCCTTGCACTCGGTCATGCCAAATGCCTTCAAGATCTCCCATGCATACTTCTTCTGAGAGATGAAGATCTTTCCTGGCTCTTGCCAGACTTCAATCCCCAAACAATAGTGCAGCAAGCCCAAGTCTGTCATTTCAAACTCAAAACTCAAAGCCTTTCGAGTTTGGTTGATCATATCTTCATAGTCACCTGTAATAAGAAGGTCGTCCACATATAGGACAATCACTACAGACTTTTTACCATCCCTGTAAACATACAAGTTAGCATCTGAGGCACATCTTTTGAAGTTTAGGTTTAAAAAGAACCTATCTATCCGCTGGTACCATGCTCTGGGGGCTTGTTTCAGCCCATACAATGCCTTCTTCAGTTTACACACTTTGTTCTCAGAATGGGGGGCCTCAAACCCTGGTGGCTGAGCCACGTACACCTCCTCCTTGAGGTCACCATTTAAGAACGCTGACTTAACATCCATTTGGTACACTGGCCACTTCTTGTGGGCAGCCACTGCAAGTACCGTGCGAATAGTGGTCATTCTGGCAGTTGGGGCAAATGACTCTTGAAAATCAAACCCTTCAACTTGTGAAAATCCTTGGGCAACCAGTCTAGCTTTGTACTTTTCTAAGGTACCATCAGCCTTGTACTTTACCTTCCAGATCCACTTGGTGCCAATAATCTTCCGCTTTGCTGGCCGATCCACTAGCACCCAAGTGTCATTCTTCATTATGCTGTCATACTCCGCCTGCATAGCAGCCTTCCATGATGGATCTGCAAGTGCTTCTTCTAAGTCAGTTGGCTCCTTTACTTCTCTCATAATCTCAACCATCAAGGCCATGTTGACTATGTGAGCAGAAGCCCTCCTTTGCTCCTCTATTCTCTGAGACCTCCTTGGTCCGTCTGCCTTCTCCTCAACAGATGCAGGCATAGGATTATTGTGGTCATAGAGCTGCTTCACCCAGCGCGGCAATGGCTTTTCCGGTGGGGTGATGTCAGGTTGGTGAACTTTTTCCTCATCATCTGAAGATGATGCTTCCTCCTCCTTAAGGATAGGGATAGCTCTCGGGACAGGTTCATAGTGGACTACTTCTTCGCTTGATGATAAAGTGGAAGACCTTGCCTTCTCCTCCTCCACTGTATGCGGCTCCTCCTTGAACACCACATCACGGCTCGCGATGATCTTCTTTGCCTCTTGGTCATATAACTTGTAAGCCTTTTGCTCATCACTATAACCCAAGAAGATACATTTTCTGCTTTTTGGTTGTAACTTGTTTCTCTTCTCATCTGGAACATGTGCATAACATTCACATCCAAAAATTCTGAAATGTGAAACAGATGGTTTCTTACCAGTGTAAGCCTCATGAGGTGTTTTTCCCTTGAGAGCCTTTGTGTAGCTCCGATTTAGAATGTAGACTGCAGTATTAACAGCTTCAGCCCAAAAATGGTTAGGCAATCCCTTGCCCTTTAGCATGCATCTTGCCATCTCCACAATGGTACGATTCCTGCGTTCCACAACACCATTCTGCTGAGGTGTGTGAGGCGTCGTCAATTGACGCTTGATCCCTTTGCTCTTGCAAAAGCCTTCAAACTCCTTTGAGTTGAACTCACCACCACCATCTGTTCTAAATTTCTTCACACTTTTCCCTGTTTCATTCTCAACAAGTATTAGCCATTCTTTAAACTTACCAAAAGCTTGAGCCTTATCACGAAGGAAGTACACCCACATCTTCCTACTATAGTCGTCGACAATCAACATAAAATAAGAAGATCCCCCCAAGGCCTGTGTAGGCATCTTACCACACAAGTCAGCATGCACCAACTCTAGAGGAGCATGTGCTCTATTCTTGCTTTCTTGTGGAAATGCCTTTCTCTGTTGCTTGCCCATCATACAAGCTTCACATGATTCCTTCAATTCAGTTATTGTAGGTAGGTGAGCAACCATACCTTGCTTTTGCATCTCCTTCAATACTGCAAATCCGATGTGTCCAAACCTTTCATGCCAAAGCTTACTTGTGCCCACTCCAGCGGTGGCTGTAAGAGCACTTAGCTCATACAGGTTGTTCCTCCTTTCTCCTTTGCCAACAATTGTGCCAACACTATCAATAATTTCTGCACCTGTCTTCTTGAACCTTACTTCATGACCAAGATCAGTTATGGCAGCAACTGATAAGAGATTTCTTCTGATTTCGGGAACATACAACACATTTGAAAGCTTTTTGACTTCACCATTTGCAGCAACAAAAGAAATAGTACCTGTGCCCGCAGCAGGGCATTTAGCATCATTTCCAACCGTCACAGTGATGGATTCTTGTAGAGGCTGCATAGAACTGTATAGACCTTTCTTGTTGGTCATGTGACGGGAGGCCCCACTATCCAACACCCAAGAGTCAGTGGTAGATTCTTCTTGCGCCGAGGAGCACACTTCCTCAATGGTCGCCATGAATAATTCCAACTCTGCTTCAGCCGTATTGGCTGTCTCTTTCCCTTTAGTTTTAAGGGTACCATTCTTTTCATCTGCCTTCTTGACACGACAATCTGCAATTGCATGTCCTTTCTTCTTACAGTAGAAGCACTCTCCTTGAAACTTCTTCTTGCCGCCCTTTTTCTTTTTGTCACCATCATTTTTGGTGGAGGAAACACCTTTGCCTTTTGCATTGGCAGAGAATGCAGCATCTCCATTGTTGCTTCCTTCTCGGGCTTTCAGCCTCAACTCCTCCTCCATTAATAATGCACAAAACTCCTCAAAAGTCAAAGCTTGAGGTCTCACCTGAGTATTAAGGGCAGTTACTAGTCCATCAAACTTTTGTGGACAAATCCGAAGACACCTCCGAGCTAGCTCTTCGCTAGTCTTTTGTATCCCAGCGCCAGCCATCTGGTCGCGCAGATTCTTAATCCGAGTGATGAATGCTTCAACCGTCTCTCCTTCAGCAAACTTCTCCGCTGCTAGTTGATTCTCCAAGTTTTGAATCCTTGTTTGGTTTCGTGTTTCATACTGACTCCTTAGTACATTCCAAGCCTCTGACGCTTTGGTTGTATGCTGAATCAGAGTCAAAACACTGTCAGAACAGCTTGTAACTAAGGCACACAATGCATCTGCATTCCTTCGTTTCCAAGCTCGTAGAAGATCTGCATTCGGAGGAATCATCACACTAGGATTTGATGGGTCGGGGGTAGGCTGTGGTTCTGCGTCAGTCCCCAGCACAGTCTCCAGAAGCTCATAAGAATCAAGGATAGTAGTAATTTTGAACTTCCACAAGGTGTAGTTTGTACCATCTAACTTGCCTTCGCTGAAGGTTGGTGGACGAATCCTCAGTGTTTGAATAGCCGGTACAGCAGCACCACCTCCTGCACCGCTTCCTGATGCGCCAGAACTGCTTCCCGGAGTCGACATCGTTTCTCTTTGCTGTTGAAGCCTTTGCCTCTTGCACTCTCTCCGATCTCTAGAGCCCCCTGGGCTCTGATACCATGTAAAATATTACACGGCGCAGCGAACAGAATCTGAGAAAGAGATAGAGAGTACACAACAGATAAGAGGAGAATCAGTAAATTCTTTAACTCCAAACAACTGATACAAAGATGGCTCTGTCCACCCGTGCGCTTCCACTGAGTGAAGCTTAGATGGCGATCTAGACAGAAGATAGGTGAAGAGCTTAAGGCTAGCTGGAACAACAACTCTGACTGGGTGAAAGATGAGTGTAAGATGGCTGCGAAGGGGTTTAGCTTTTATAGCCCGCGAAGGTCGTTAGGTCGGCCTGCTGACCGACCTACCATATGAGCCTCCACTAGTCGGCCAGGGAATATTCCAGGGAATATTCCCTTTACCATCGGGCCGGGGGCGCTGCCCCCGGACCCCCGCCAGGGGGGCCGCTGGCCCCCCTGGGACCCCCCAGCCAGGGGCCGCTTCCGCGGCCCCCGGACCCCACAATAGGGGCCCCTTTTAACTCCCTTACTACGCAACTCAATGCAATGTGCCTCGAGTTGCTACCAGCTTAACCACTCCGTCTAACCCAAAGATTAGACCCACAACAGTCACCTTTTTGCCATCCGGTCACATAGACCTCATCTGATATACAAGTCAGGACTCAACCAATGTCCGGGCTCACATTTGGCTTCTCCTCATAATGGGGGCCTTACAACTTTGAGCACCATGGATCATTGGTAGTACCTAATGAGGGTGGGGCATTGATCATATCTAACACACTGAGGGTGTGAGGAAGCCCTTGTTGTAGGTTAGATGAGTGGTTCCTTGGGGTAAGTTCAGTAACAAAATATCAACTCCTAGATAGTTCGATAAATCAAAGAGTGGAGCTTTTATGGTTGTTCTTTATGTTGGAGCAGTGCATCAAGGGGCCAATCCCCAAGATGTAGGAGAGCTGCAATGAGGCCACAGTGTTTTAGCCCATAGGTTGCCTCTTATGTATGTGATACATGGTATATTATACCAATGTGTATGAGATCTCTCTCTGAGGAATAGGGAAAGGCAAACATTGGACTGTGTCCTAATACAAACGCAAAATTGATATTAGAGTTTAGTGTAGTGTGTGCCTTAGACCCTCCTAGGCGTGAGGCCATGTGGGGTGTCCTCAGCATCTTAAAGGTGCTAGAAAGCCAATGTTTGGCCTGTTTTAGGTCCAGACATCAACTCTTCGATAATCTATCATTTTCTTTTAATGATGTCGATGATAACATTATGAAATTCTCTTTTGGCAATCCCCAAGACTTCTCTAAGAGTGAATTCAATTTTGAATTTAGGAATTTGATCCTCAAGTACCTTTTCTAAGTTCGTAGTCGTTTCAATGTTGGAAAGCAACTTGAATCGAGGTTGTGTTTTTGGCTTCGTATCCTTGTCTTTAGGGATTTTTGATCTTCCTGTACTTTCAACATTTGAGCATTAGCTATACTCTGCTCTGGATCTGAAAGAAGAAGGCTGAGAAATAGGATCACTCCTCCTAGTCACCCTATTCAAACCTTTAGGCTGATCATGATCCCTTTTCTGCTTCTCCTCAACAAGCGCTTCAAATCCTTGAGATTTTGCCATATAAGCATAGATAGAAAAGACATCAACTCAATCATCCCATCCAATCTCTTTCCTGATTGCATAACCTATGGATGAAAGTTCAGATGATGTAGCTTTTCCCTTTTTCTTTGTATGCAATGCATAGGACCATAAAGGAGATTTGTCCTTTGACAATTGCTACAACTGAAGGCCATATGACCATAAAGGAGATTTCTCCTTTGACAGTTACGCCAACTGAAGGCCATGGGACCATAAAGGATATTTATCCTTTGACAACTACTCTAACTGAAGGCCATAGGCAACAACTTCCTTTTCCACCTCTCGCATTACATAAGAAGAGTGCAAAATAGACTCCAACAATTTCTTCATACCACCCTTACCAAAATTTGGTTTGATTGGTTGCTTTATATCTCCAAAACATATCATCTTGTTCTTTCAGACTATGAACTTCAGCCTTCTTACCTCTTCAAAATCTTGATAGTCCTTCTGCTTATGATATGGACTATCACACCACATGCAATGACATACACGATCATTCCTAGAAGAATTTGTAGAAGTAGAAGAAGATGGGGCTGAAATTGGAGTTTGACTAAGTGGATGCTGCTCCATTTTTGTCATCTTGATTTGTAGGTCTTTTAAGTTCTTTGAAATCTCTTCCGTCATATTTTCGACAATGAGTTTTGCAGATGGTCTAAAAATTGCAATAGGAATAGGCATAGGCATCGACACATGATGAGAAATAGGAGAAGTAGTGGATGGTGCAACAAGAGAAGTAGGAGAGGTTGTGGTAGGAGAAGACATCCTTGATGGTGAGTACTGCATTCTGTTCTACAAGCGAGCCTTCCATCTCTACCTCTTTGTTAGTGTCGAAATAGCATCACAATAACATTTTTCCAATCCATCTTCAATCCCATAGGCTATGTACGGTCCTCTAGCAGCTCTCCCAACTCATTGTGAAGTGCAAGGTCAGCTTCCCATAAGAATAACTCCACTTTCTCTGAGTTTAGAGCTCTTTTCTCTAGTGAATCCAACGAGTTGTATCACTCTTCAAACTCCCGTAACAATTTAGAAGCAATAAGTCCTTTGTGGGACTAATAAACCCACTCTCTGAATGTCTTTCACATAGAAATAGCATAAATCTTTAGAAAATATTCAACTTTGAGCGCTTTCTTAAAAGCATCCTAGCTAGAGTCATGTACAAACAAATCTGTCACTCTAACCCACAAAGTAGGCGTAACAAGCCGTACGAAATAATTTCTCCAATTGGTCAAAACTCCGAAGAAGTGCATCTGGCTTTCAAAGGATTTAATATAAGCTGAAACATTCCGGCCATCAAATAATTTTCTCTTACTAACCACAATCTTGATCACCTTGGTTGCACCAAGCGTATGCTCTTGTTCTTGATGCAATAATCATTGTTGATCCAATTGTTTCTGATGAAACTGCTACTGCTACTATTGCATAGATAATTGAATCTGCTGATTTTGCATCATAATGACTGAAGAAAGAGTTTTTAGCAATGTCTTCATCTCATCGGTTGAAAGGGAAGAAGCAGTCGATGAAGAAGGTGGATCTCCCATCTCAATGATCAAAAGTGATGCGTTCACGTCAGGCTCACAAGATGTCACATGCATAGAAGTTTGTGAAAGTTGCTCGCTGCAAGGATGCTTAGCAAGATGGGAGGAAAAGATGATGTTGAGTACTCATATCAAGATAAATACATGGAGTAAAGAGAATGATTATGTTTCACATTCGATCGATTACATAAGTTGGCATGATAAAGTGAAATGGGAATACAAGGATTTCAATCTTCACAATACATCATAACATGAGACCTACGACATGGAATTTATGAATTAATGCACTCAAAGGAAAGTTTTAAATAAGATCAATGTATCTTTTCTCACAAGATATTCAAAGTTTGGATTCACAAGAGAGAGTGAAAATCCATAGATATTTGTGTAGCTTTCCTCTCACCTAGCAATGAGAATGAATACATTGTTTGTCTCAATGCCTTCTGAAATAGTCATGTAACCCATAACATACAAGCATCTCAATTTATGTCACAATGTCCTTTGGTAGACTATTCAAGAAATCAATTGCATAGATAGAAGTGTCCTTCAATCTTCCCTCCTTTTGATATCTTCAAAGTCACAACAGTTGCTATCCTGTTAGTTCGTGAGCAAGGAAGAAAAGACACTTTCAAAGTTTTTGGCACTCCTTTATGTTATCAACTTTGAAGGAATAAGAGTGCTTGGGTGCTTTAGAGTTATTCCATATAATTGCCAACTCCATAGATAAAGTCTATAGTTTTCTTCATTACAATAAATGAGACCTTTTCATTCCCATGTGAACACATAGGGTCGTATCTAATTTCCCCCCCAAAGAAACCAATCAACCTGATTATGGGCATGTTGAAGAAGATATAGACTTTGCTCCTTCGCAAGTTTATTGGTGTACTAGTAAATCTTGCCAATACAAAGAACCTTCGCATCTAGTACATTTGCTTGGTAAGAAGATGTGTGAGTGCATATGGAATCAAACAGTTCAAGCATGAGAACTTCTAATGCTAAATTTCCTTGGAGATTACAGAGAGATAGCAACAACTAAAGTAATGCGCAAGTGTATGTGACTCATGTTGCCTTAGGCTTCTCTTCCACTAGATATAGCATGACGTTGATAGAAACACTTGCAATTTGTGTATTAAATCCAAGATACTAGTTTATCATAGTGATGGATGATGAGACATTTGAAGCGATTTTTGCATATGGGATTACACATACTTCAAAGTTAAGATGTTAGTTGAATCTTCTTAGCCTCAATGGATATTTATGTAATATATATACTCAAGTAACATATTTCACTCAAACACAAAGGTCATTGTGACCTTTGTTACTCTCTCCCCATCACTCCTCTTGATGTCTCATTAATTATGGGGTCCCTTCTCTTTATCAAGTTTATATCTCATCACCTCTTGTGAGTAAGAATCCTTATACGAAACCTTTCATGCTCTTACACAATCTTTTTAAGAATTTCCATGGATTGACAAATGACACAATGACAATTGATTAGTCCTAGAAAGAAGGAATGAGTAACTTTCATGTCATAAGGAAGGCATGATCTTGGAAACTTTAGCCATAAAAGGTTTTAGGCTTTAATACAACATATGATTGATATTGCAATGCCACTAGATTCTACTACTATTTAAAAACTTTTTTCTTCATCGATATGTGCCTCGATATACATTGTGATGCTAGGAATGAGTATGTTTCATGATGTCATAAGAAAGGTAGGAGCTTGGAAAGTCTTAGCCATACAAGATTATAGGCTTTAATATAGCATATTCATATTGAGATCCTAGATTCTGATGCCATTTACAAAATTTTTCCTTCATTGATATGTGCATCAATATACATTGTGTATCCTTATTTTTGAATTTTCCCTTTATAAAACATGATCATTTTCTATTCAATCTCTAAGTAACCCCTTTATATGGGACCCTTCTGTATGTAAAAAATGTGTAAAAATGGTATTTTAAAAATCCTTTATGTTGAACCCACGTGATATATACATATATTTATGAATGACCTCCACGGGCTAGAGACTCCTTGATGAGATTCATCCATGAGAGATTCACATTGGCAGCATCATCCTTTGTAGCATTTATCCTTAGTAGGTGATTCGAGAGTTCACCCTTAGTAAAAAATAACATTTTTCTCATATGAGGACCTAGTGGATTTAGAGGGCCCACTTGTGAGATTAGCAATTATTGATGTCACAAAGAGGTGTAAAGAAGTCCATGCTTGTGTGTCAACACTTAGCTACCAAATAAGTAGCAAATGCCCTTTGAGAGCACTATGAATGCAAGAAGGGTTCTATTGCAAGAGTGACATGCAAAGAAGTTTATATGTTTGACTCACACAATGACGTTGTCAATTAGCCAAATCTTAGTCACACCATGCTTCTAACTCTTAAGAGTTTCAAGCACGACCTCATGGGAAATGCATTTAGTCCAGGAACAAAGCAAGTTTTTGTCAAGCCTCTATTGATGAGAGTTTTTGCATGGCACAATTAGAAGAAGTGCAAATGTCCTTGGCTAAGACTATTTTCTTTTCTAGCCATGCAATGAAAATTCTGAACAATGATAATTGAAAACATGTATGGAAGAAAATCAAGGAGTTTGGGGATGGCTTTTCCTTGTCATCTTACATCATGCTTGTTTTGCCAAGGGGGGAGACATTATTAAAGGCCGTAGATAGCATAGAAAAAATAAGGTTGGGGTAGTACATTGTAGAAATTTATGCAAGACTATTGAAGAGGTACGCCATCATCATGAGGTACAATTTGCTATGGATAATGGAAAGAGTTGTAAAAATGCAGCTAGATTTGTACGAGAGTGATATCCCAAGATTACATGTAGTAGTTGCAACACACACTCACTTAATTTAGTATTGAAAGAGTGGTATGTAAAAGAGAACACAACTTGGTTTGGTATCATTGTCAATTGTGTAGGAGAACTCTCAAGTTTGTTTTTAAGAGAAGTTTTCTAGGCTCTGATTTCATGCATGTTAAAGCTTCCTATAGAGACACAACTTTGCACCCATTTTTACACTTTGCAGTCCTTATTTCAAAAAAAGGATGCTACGATAGAGACATTCTCATGCATGGACATGCACAAATGGGTGGCTGAGTAAAGCCTACAAGTGAGGGATAAGGTTGACGAGACATACCAAAATTATCTAAACAATAATAGTCGTGATGGTCTATTGGTTGATGTATACCATGTAATGATGCCTATCATGTATTCCATACATAGCACGGATGAGGGAGTTGCATATATGAAAAAAGTATGGATGATGTGATGGATGTGCAAAGGAATTTAGAGTCTACTAAGGAAATTAAAGACTTTGTTGGAAAGCCCTAGCAAAAACCATTCAAGGCATCTCAGAGAATGGAATTGTTCCAAATATGGGAAAGGTATGGATTACATGGATCCTAAGTATTTGGGGCTGAACTTATGGAGTAACAAGAACATGATTACTATTTCCATATTGTGATCATCATGTTCTATGCAAACAACAAGATAGCACATAAAGAATATGTCAAGGAGATCTCTAGATTCAAGCCATGAGAAGGTGCATTTTTAACTCCCTTAGTTGTGTAAGGGTTGCTTGTCCACATATGAGACCCTTAGTTCTGTAAGAACATGCTTAAAACTCTAGCTCAAAGAGCAAGACTAGAACACATATAAATATTTGTAGAGTACAAATCAAAACAACTTGTTGGGGTAGATAGGTATAAGAAGCTCGTATATATGTATTGCAATGATAGGATCTTGTGAAAAGAAGCAACTATGAGGGGGGTATGCCCTTGTGGATTTTCAATTGTGATAACATTGAGACGAAGGCCTCAAGCAATGATAGGATCTTGTGAAAAGAAGCAACTATGAGGGGAGTATGCCCTTGTGGATTTTCAATTGTGATAACATTGTGACCAAGGCCTCAAGCTCTAATAGGGTTAGAAAAATTTATGGTGACAATAAACAAACATTAAGATTTAAAACAATCTAGAGACAACAAATGCAAATATTCTGAAGAGAATTTTGCCCATCACATAACTCATTTTGAGGTAGTATTTGTCAAGTGGAAACATTGTGAATCAATAATGAATTAGATTTGAATATCTACACTCACTACCTTATTGACCTCCTTTCACTGCATATGTGGTCATTAGCTGATTGTGAGAGGCATTGGGCTATGTGTTGGGCCTCCCTTCTATCCAAAGTGACTTTTAAACTCTTCAAGTGCTGGTGACCATGTTTTTTTTGTGCTCTCTCTTCATTTTCATCACCCTTATCTCTCGCTTTGAGAGCGGAATTTTGGTGCCGGGAATTGCTTAAAAATAGCTAAAAATTATGAATATCAAGGGAAAAATATTCACTGTCAAAGGCGGCGGCTCGATCTAGGACGATTTTAAGCACCAAAGTGCTTTAAAGGTGCCCGAGCGACACTTGTTGATTTTTCATAATTTTTTAGACAGTCGTGCGGGTTGACACGAGTTACTGGCCAATGCGGGATGCCAAGCCGGACGCCCAAGATTTTTCAGAGTTCAATTCCGAGTCCGGACGGGGAAATGGCCAAGGAAACAGTCAAGATGCGAAGGGGTGGACCAAAGTTTGGCCAAAGTGGGGATGACCTTTGGGAGCCCAAGAAATTTTATGCCACATGAAAAGTTAGCAACAAATCGTGGAGAGAGAGAGGAGAGAAGGCGCCATCAGATCACGTCCGAAATTTGCGCCAAGCTGTTGGAGAGGCCATCTCCTGTTTGTGAACAACCATGCCAACAGACATTGGCCCTTGCTTCCCTCCTGAATGCTGACTCTATCGCCACCCTTCGCCCGTCAATTGATGGCCTGAATGCTGAGATGGAAATCTAGTCTTTCTCTCTCCTCCCTCTCTCTCCTCTAAGGGGGAGTTCATGTGGGAAGAGAAAAGAAGAAGAAAGAATGGTGGAGGCTTGTCCGGCATTGATCGGATTGCTCCACGGGCTGGAAATGGTGACTTGTGATCGTCATGAGCATGAAGTGCTACTGATTTTCAGATTTGCAGCCATGGACATGAAACCCGAAACACGCAAATAAGCAGTAATTCAATTTTTTCAAAGGAAATATGAGATTTCATGGTTTTTGATTGATAAAATGTTGTTCATGTGGGCTAAAAATTGTTTATGTTGCTGTTTTCCATGAGTACTTGTTGATCATAATCAGAAAATTAGAAAAACATGCATCTTGTGACTCAAAATAATACACTAGAACACGTAAAATATGGAAAATCAAGGGAAAATGATGTTTTTGGGTATAAAAATGGAAGAATGAATAGGAACACCAACTAAATTTTCATTTTTGTTGCAAGAAGGAACTAAGGGCCACAGCCCATAACCTATTTTGAATTTTGAGTAGTAAAATAATGCAAAAAATAAGGAAAAATACAAGGAAAATAGAGAAAAACCACAAAAATAGGGGAAAAATGCATTTTGGGTGCGGAAAATTAATGAAAATTAAGAGCAATGTTTGTGAATGTTTGTGGGGACTGAAGCATGAGGATTTGCCTTAGTTAAACCCCACCTTCTTGTTCTAGTGCGTCTTTTTCCGGTTTTTACACATAAAATGATGGCAAAATGCCTTATAAATCTATACAACAATGCAACATTTAATCTATGGGAGGGTAGAGTGGTCAAAATGTGTCTAAATGGGGAGTAAAGTGATGAAAAGATTGCTAGTTTTTGTTTGCATGCCATATAGGTCGGTATATAATTATAGAATGAGAGCCTAGTAGCACGAGGGTTTCCTCGGTGCTAGGTTCGTGCAACGCCGCATAAGAATGGTAGTTGAAAATCATTGAAAGGATGTTTTCCGTATGTGCATAATATTGATTTCATAATTGTTTGAGCACTTGGCATCCACAATATGCATAAATCATGGAAATATTTAAAGGTATTAGAAATCCTGGATGCACAGCAATTGCTTTCATTAGGACCTTGACCCACGTTGAGTGAGAGACATGATACCCTAAGCCATAGGCTAGTCGTGGGGTCTAAGGGAAAGAGAAGTAAGGACAATGGTACATTCCTGTATACGATTAAATGGTACCTTGAGTGGATTTTGTATGAAATGTTTATATGTTGAGCGACGCACCGAGGGGCCAATCCCCAAGGTGTAGGAGAGTCGCAGAGGGGTGGCAGCATTCAGCCGTTGGAGGACCCCCTTTGTCTGTGCTTCGTGCCATTAGGCAATGTGTAAGGGACTCGCTCTGAACAGTAGTGGGTGAGAGAAGAGTGGACTACAAACGACGTAATAGAAACACAAGATGTCTAGGAAGGCAATGTATGTGTCATCAACGCTCCTGGCCTCGAGGCTGTGGGGTTGTTGAGCGCGTGAGATAGAGGTCCGGCTAGTGCACAAGCCAGTGCCGGCCCGTTCTAGGTTCCATTAGTGGTGCGTCTGCCAGGAGCCGCTTAAAAGTGGCGGTTCTCGAATCCTGGTTGTCGAGGGACCAACTAGCAGTTTATGCCAAAGGATACTGTAATTGATCCGTTATTTATCGATAAACATCGTCTAGCAGAAATCCAAAAGCAAGAAAGAGATGAAAGAGCTAGGCAAGGTGCTTAAATTTTTAGGAGATATTCCCCTAAGCGTAGCGGTGGTGAACCCTTACGAGGAAGTGGATCTAGTGGTCTTGGGGCCACAAGCAATAAGTTAGGAGAAGGTGGAAGCTCTAGTGCTCCCCTTCCTTCCATAAGCTAGTCTACATCAAGTGCGGGAGGTGTAACCCCACCGTCCCTTATTCCTAGTGCAAATCCAATCCTCGTCATGGCACAGTCTATGGCAATTCCAGCAGGAACGACAGATTTGCCGGTGTCGTATTGCTGCGCATTCGAGGTGTGTAAACCACCCAAAAGTCATGTGTGTGATTTGATACTTTGTACATACTTAGTTGTTATGTTTGCTCTTTCATTCTATGCCGAAGACGGAGAAGAAATGCCGATTATGGGCTTTGTGAGGATGTTTCTAATAATTATAAATGGATGAGGCTTATCAAGTATTTGACAGACTTTCAGAACAAGCGAATGAAGTCAGTTTGATTTTGAATGCCATACATGTAGGTAAACTTAATGAAGTTCGGACATCATCCCTGTATCTGTTCCTCCCTACTTGTCATGGTGCGCCCCTAATTGGATGAAGAGGGAACTATGCAAGCTTGTGCTGTTTGGTTGGACTGTATTTGAGCCAGACTCCACCATTTCCAATGGGCTAGCTGGTAGTCTGAGGATGATTTGATTAATGACTGGTACTTTGGTCACCATCTTGTGATGTAATGAAGATCCAAAAAGATTGGTTTGGACCGTGCTCATATGACAGTGCTTGCTTTCTTTTATCCTTTAACCTATATTTCAGAGGAGGAACAGGGTCTAAAAAAGGCAGAAAAGCAAATGGTTATTTTTGAAAAGGGAGTTTTTTTTTTTTGAATCGAAAAGTGAGAGGGAAAAGGCAAGGAGTCTGGAAAAAGGAAAAAAAAGGGAGGACAATACGGGCGTAGAATAGGGGGAGGAGAAGAGTCGACACGCAGAGAAAAAAGCGGAAGTTCCGCCTATGGAAGGGGGATGCAATGTCAGCTTGGGAAAACCTTGGAGATTCAGATACGCAAGTTTTACTGGTTTATGAACTTCATGAAGAAAATGCTAAATTGGGGGAGTCGTGGTGAATAATTTTGAAAGGGCTCAAGCTTAGGTGAAGGAGGCACATCGACCAGGACTGCAACGCCTTCAACTCTATGCTTCGAGGAAGCAAGGCACCTTCCTCAACAGATGGCAATTCTCTTCTTTTTCTCTGTTATAAGAAAAGAGACAGACGTGAAAAAAATTGTCCGTCAATGAGAGCATCTTGGAACAGTATGCTGCATGTTTTTGGGAACTCGCAAAAGGTCGTCTCTAATCTGCAACATCTTAGAGGAACGAACATTGAAGAGGATGAAAGGAACATATTATAAGGAGTAATCGACATCTTCTGCGGATATTGAAGACATTAACCTATCGTAGGGAGGCGTTGGCATGACTGGGATACATGAGGTGGTTGTGAACAAGAGGACGCTGTCTGCAGTTCAATCTGCTGCCCAAGCTGGTAGAAGCTTATGGAGGGTCTCATCAACGGTTTTTGGGCTTATTGCATCAGATGCTATTCTACAACCTTTGGGTCATTTTGCTGATACAGCAGATGCACACAAATATCTGGCAATATGTGCTGGTGATTGCGTAAAGACAGAGCTTGCACTAATTAATTGAAAAGCAAGGCCGTTTGATGCGAAAAGAGAGGATAAGATCAACTGAATGATCTCGCAAACTCCGATTATAGAAGAGAGATGCCAATGAGCCTGTTGCCATCAAGAGTATATGCAATGTCTTCAACAAAAACATTACTGTGATGCAAAGAAATTGGAAGGCTGCAACAGAACTCTGATCCATGCTTCCATGAGAACATTGGGATTATTATGTCGTGGTAAATCAACAGGCTATACCTCCTGTATTTCCAGCTTGGCATCGCTCTTTGATGCGAAAGATGAAATTGAAGACCTGATTTGAAGGGGCCACTCTGAACTCTTGAACTTGGTTTTAAAATCATAAGTGAAGCCATATATTGCAATTGTTTTCTGAGTGTTCCGACCAGAGTTGGAGCGCAAGCTTGCCAAGTTTGGCATTTTAACGAGAGATCTGTCCAAGATTCTCTACTAAGATAAAATTTCCTAAAGTACTACCTCCTTTGAAATGTACAAATAGTGCAAATAACCAGGTTAAGGATTGTGATAAATAAGGATCCTAGAACATCTCCAAGTCATTGCAGAAACAGTCCGATAAAGAAACCAAGAAGGAGAGAATTGGCCTTGCTCATCATCAGTGGAGGGCACAAACAGGGAGAAATTGCTTGATCTTGCTCTAGAAATACATAGTATCTCTTGGTGGTTCGTGATCCTGGGGTTGATAACAGAAGATGCAAGAGAACAACAATCAAGAGACTGCATATGGTCTGAAGATCTTTAAAAGGGTACAAAAGCCTTAAGTTGGTGTTACAACAATTCAATGGCTGTTTAAAAAGTGCTGAAAGATGAAACATTGAAGACTGTTCTTTATACATGCTCTGAGGATGAAGAATTTTGCTAGATTGGATGCTTCAAAAGAGATTCACCATACCTGAGAAGTATTACCTTTGTTAACAGATTGGAAGAATTATAGACTGATGGATTTAGTGCTGTCCTGGAAGCCAATAAAGTATATCATCTTGCAATTGAATTCCCTTTTCTATATGCTAAAGTTGGAGATTTACAAGTTGAGGATATTGAATCACTTCTCAATTATTACAAAGACTTAGATTTTGAAGTATTATACTCTTCCGATGATGCCTAGATTCAATAGCTCTTCAGGCTGTGAACAACAAATTTATAAAACAAATGCATGTTAAATCAACAATCTTTGTATTCAATATGAAGAGTCTGGAGTTTACTATGGTATAGCCTGATCTCACTTGTTTAATCTTCTAGCCTGAAATTTATCAAGGACTTCTGAAGTTGCGACATTGCTTTCGAAACCCTTTGACATATTTGGTGAACCCGACGTGAAAGCATCGCAGAAATTTCAAGATGGGAGATACTTCAGCCTCTATTTCAGCTTCCTCTACAACTCCAGCTGCCTCTACTTCAGCTCCATCAATGACTGCTGCGTCAAGTACTTCAACGGAGGATCTAAAACAGATTTTGCAGAATATGTCCATGTATATGTAGCTCCAAAATCAGCAAACACAAATGTATATGCAGCAGCAACAACAATTGCATCAACAGCAGTTGTCTCAGCAAAGGCAACTCTATTCGGAGCAGGAGAATGCAAACAGCGCGACTAAGGCTATTGAAGCAGTTGAGAGTGAGAAGAAGCTATTTGATGGGCGTAATGTTTCAGCATATTTGAAGACATATGAGATCAAGATGGGGTTTTTTGGAGTTCCTGCTGGACTTATGAGTAAGTACTTCCTTCGTCTTGTCACACCTGCTTTGAGGACAAAAGTGACTGATCTTTTTATTCAAAATACGCATTGGCAAGATTTTAAGAAGGCTCTAAAAGAAGAATACTTCCTTGAGGACTTTGGTATGGCTACTCGGCGGTCATTCCGAGAGTGGGTCTACATGCCAAACAAAGGTCTTGCTGCTTCGGAGTTGATTCGAGAATTCGAAGAGAGGTATAGTCAGCTTGATGCCATTGAACAAAGAGCATTGGATGTTGAAAAAGTTGAACTTTTCTTGCAAGCTGCAGATCCTGCTCTTCAAGAAGAATTGGGTGAGCTTCTTGAAGATCGTACGAAGCCTATGGGTCTTAAAACTGATTGGCAGGATGCTCAGGATGCAGTCTCGACTTTGACCAAGAGGAGGATATGGAAGACTCGCCTACAGAATGGTTCCATGACACCTACACCATCATCTGCTCCTATGCCTACTTCTATTCCTGTTATTTCTTCTCCTCCTCAGCCAGTTTCTTGGCCTATGCCAGTGCCTACTATTTCCACTCCACCTATTCCACATGTTCCATGACCGATGCCTACACCTTCTGCTCCAAAACCATCCGCTCCATCGGTGCCTACCTCTATTGATGACATAATCAAAGGTATTACAGATTTGACACTAGAGTCAGTCAAAGCGGAGTTGGTGGGTAAGTTGAAGGAGCAGTTTGCTTCGACTGTGCCTACTACTTCTTCTAGTGCTCCTACTGCACCTAGGAGTGCTCCTAGTGCACCTAGGAGAGATCGGAGATGTATTTGGTGTGATAGTACGGAGCATCAGCATTGCAGGGATTGTGACTCTTTCCAGGATGCAAGGAGGCAGAATTTGGTATATTGGGGGCAAGATGGTAAGATTTGGTTGACTGAGACAGGAGCTCCACTTGCTACCAACTTTGGTAAAGGTGGAATGAAGAAGTTAGTGGAGGACATGGCTGCGCGTACTTCTTATGTGACGGCTAGAGGTGATGCTTCTGCATATGGAGTACAGATTGAGAAGGGATCAGAGACTCAGTCCGCACTATGGACTTATGTTATGGAGACTGCAAACAAGGGGAAAATTCAGCAAACTGTTTTGACTAGTGCAGGCTCTAGCATCAGATCAGAGACAGGTTGGGACTCGCCTGTTGACAGGTATTCTATTTATGCTTATTTGGCTAAATCTCATGGTGCAGATGTATTTGTTGAGGAGAAGCGTAAGAGGGATGAAGAAAATCCAAGTGCAGCTAAGAAGACTAGAGGGGGTGAGTTTGTTACTCCACCTATTGCAGGACCATCTTCAAGACCAAGGCCAGATCGACAAATGGAGGATGCTCAAAAGAGAGAAAAGAGGCAAGAGCCTAGAGAGAGAAAGCAGCCAGGATTCAGATTGATGTCCGATATTGAGACATCTACAGACATGAAGAAAATCTTTAATGATAAGATACTTGGCAGTGAGGTGACTTTCACTATTTCTGAGATTTTGGGCATCTCAAAAAGAGAGTTTCAGGATCAGTTTCAGGAGGTCCTGAAGAGGAAGAGACATGCATTGGCTACCACTGATACACAAGGAGTTTTGATTGGAGAGTTGGATGAGGATGATGATGAGGTTATGGTTGATAATGCTTCTGTTTTGCCGCAGGTAGAGAAGAGGGTTCAGCCTATGCATTATACTGAAATTGATGAGCCTGTTTTGATACCGCGTAGTCACTTTTCGTGGAGCCATTGGGCTAGGGCAACTACAGAGACGATGGTAAAGATTGGAGAGAAACAGGTGCCTTATGTTGCATTGGTTGATCATGGTTCAGAGATTAATCTCATTGTTCGTGGAGTTTATGAGAGTAACAGATGGCCTATGGATGTAGAGCATGGGTGGCGTATGAGAGCCGCCAATAACACTGCAGGTGATTTATATGCTGCTTGCCCTAGTGTCATGGTTTCTATTGGTGATGTAGAGGAGGATTTTCATTTCTTTGTGCAGGATTCATGCTCTTATCCCATAATTCTTGGTCAGCCATTCATTACAGAGATGCGCATGGAAACAAAGGTCATGGATGATGGATCTGCTTATGCACGGATTCGCAGTAAAGATGGTATGAGAGCAGTTCAGTTTATGACTGTATGTGTGAACCATGTTAGAAACAGGGATACTCTCAGAGATGCACCCTTACCCACTGTGAGGGATTCGGGTTTTCATTAGGTACCGCCGTTTTGCGAGACGATGGTGGTACAGAGGAGAGGAGATTGGAGTTCTCGCCTCCTGGCAGCGGTGTTTTCTCCTCCGGTTATGTTGGGATTTTAGCAAACAGTTCAATGAGCTATCAGAAGACTTCTAGATTGTCTAGAGCTACCAGGCAGTATATATACAGGAAGGAGAGAAATTTGAAAAATGCAGGAATTTTGGAGGATGATGAGCACATAGATGGTATGTATGACAGTGTGATTTGTGCAGATACGATGACAGAGATGGGAGATATGCTGAAAACTGATATGCTGAATTGTCATGGTAATGTATTAGTGCAGTCCCTGGACATGTTTCATGAAATTGCAGATTTTATGTCACAGATTGAGTCAGAGGCTGAGGAAACTCAGCAAAGAGTATTGAGTGCTGAAGAAATTCAGCAAACAGAGTTTCCAACTAGTTATGATCAGCTTTCAGAGAGACAGAGGGCTGAAAATTTTCAGCCAACAGAGTTTACTGCTGAAATATTTCAGCATTCAGAGTTTGGGGTTGTTTCTATGCAGTCCATAGAGCAGAGGGCTGAGAATATTCAGCCATTGGAGTGCAGAATTGCTGATTTACAGCAAGGTTTATGTAATGCAAAAGAGCATAATGAAGCCAGGGTTGACACGAAATACAAAACTGTGGATAAGAAGGTGAAGTCGGTTGCTGTACCGCTTCCACCTGACAGTGATCAGCAAATAGAGAGGGCTGCTAAACAGCAAATTTTGAGGAATCCGGAGCATATTGGTCATAAATTTTCAGCAGAGACACTTGCTGAATTGAAAATTGGAAATGGAGATTTCTTGTTACCCATAGAGAAGCAATGCTTTCAGGATATGCTTGAGCGTCATGGAAGGGGATTTGCTTTTTTGCCACATGAGATTGGATGTGTGAATCCTGATATTGTTGCTCCTATGGTCATTTTTACTATTCCTCATATCCCATGGAATCTCCGACCTATTCCAGTGCCTAAAGCACACTTGCCAAAGCTGATTGATTTATTGAATGAGAAAATCAGGATGGGAATCCTTGAGCCTTCATCTGCACCATACTAAAACAGGTGGTTTAAGGTTCCAAAGAAGAATGGTACTCTCCGATTTATTCAGGACATGCAGCCAGTGAACAGAGTTACTATCAGGAATGTTGGTATAGGTCCAGTTGTGGATGAGTTTGCAGAGGCATTTGCTAGATGTGCCATCTATTCTTTGGGTGATTTGTATTCAGGATATGATCAGTTTCAGCTGGCTTTGGAAAGCAGGGACATAACCACCATGAGAACTCCTATTGGGCTTGTGAGGATGTGTACCTTGCCTCAAGGTGCCACTAATTCTGTTGCACATATGATAAATGCCATGCATAAGGTCCTTCGTGATTACATACCTCTGCTTACTATGCCTTTCTTGGATGATGTGCCCATTAAGGGGTGTGCAGAAGAAGAGAAGAATGAGAGCCTAAATGAGCAGGGATGCAGATACTTTGTGGCTGATCATATTTCAACATGTGAGAAGATTTTGGCCAGGTTAGAAGAAGTGAACTTGACACTTTCAAGGCAAAAATCTGTTTTTGGAGTGAATGAGGTTGTTATTGTTGGGCATATGTGTGGATATTACGGCAGGAAACCCTCACCTGATAAGGTGAATGCTATAGGCAAGATTGCAGAGTATTGTTCTACCACTTCAGAGGTACGGAGATTCATTGGTGCTTGTGTGTTTTATATGATTTGGATACCTCATTTTGCACACATAGCAGATTGTTTGTATCAGCTGCTTCGAAAGGGGCAGAAATTCTATTGGGATGAGAGCCACACTAGAGCCATGCGGAAATTGAAGAAGTTATTGCAGAATGCTCCTACTCTCAGAAAAGCGGATTATAATTGTGATAGGCCTATTGTATTGACAGTTGACACTAGTCCAATTGGCATAGGTTGGGCTGTGGGTCAAGATGATGCAGATGGAAATAGGTATGCTATTCGATTTGGGGCGAAAGTCCTAAACGAGAGACAGAGGAGATATCCGCAAATCAAGAGGGAGTTATTGGGGATTGTCACGGCTCTCAAATGTGACAAGGAGTACTTTATTGGAGCTTCAGTTGTGGTAGAGACAGATTGCTTACCATTGATTGGTATGATCACGAGTTGCTCTACTCCGGATATAACTATGTTGAGATGGATTGCATACATCAAGTCATTAAATCCGGAATTTAAACACATAGCAGGGAAGGATAATCCAATGGCTGATATGTTGTCTAGAGCCAGGTATGATGATGAGGAGACTCTACTTGCAGAAGAGGATGATGCAGAAATTTCAGCCACTATGGTTGATCATGTTTGTCATGTTTATGATATTGTGGCTTTCATAGAAGAACTCTATGTTGGAGATTGGTTGCAGATTGGCAGGTACCTTAGTACACTAAGCAAAAGAGATGAATGGACAGATGAAGAGTTTAAGAAGATCAGAAGGAAAGCCTATGGTTATTTTCTCAAGGACGGATTTCTTTGGAAGCATCCGAAGAAAATAGGCGGATTACCTTTGCGGGTTGTCTGCGATAGAGAGACACAGTTACAGGTGATGAGGGAGTTTCATGAGAGTCCTTGGGCTGGTCATAGAGGAGTATGGGCTACTTATGAGAAAATCAAGGAGAAATATTGGTGGAAAGGCATGTATAGAGATGTTTCTCACTTTGTTGAGACTTGCAGAGATTGTCAGATGTATTCAGTAGTGCGTCATAGAGATGAGCTTCATCCGACCTATCCGCTATGCATTCATTATAAGTGGGTAGTTGATTTGGTTACCATGCCTATGGGTCTATGGCAGATGAGATACATTGTTTTGGCTAGAGAGGATCTTACTAATCATGTTGAGGGAAGATCTTTGAGAACGAAGACCACTAGTGCAGTGTGTACGTTCTTATTGGAGGAAATTTTCTGCAGGTATGGTTGTGTGGGTAAGATCACTGCGGATCGTGGTGAATTGGATGCAGATGAAGCTAGGGAGTTTTTCTCTCAGCTAGGAATCAAGTTGGCTCTAACCACATGATATAATCCAGAGGGAAATGGGAAGAGTGAAAGAGGGCATCCGCCGATAGTGAAAGCATTAGCCAAAGCATGCAGAGGACGGATTGGAGAATGGCCAAGACTTCTACCATTTGCTTTGTGGGCTGATCGTACGACTCATAGTGTTACCACAGGATATATGCCTGCAGAGTTGATGTATGGTTAGAAACCTGTTATGCCGATTGAGACTTGTGCTTTGACTTGGTAAGTTTTACCTTGGCAGGAGGATTTGACGAGAGAGGAGCTCTTAGCTCTTCAGATTCGACAGTTGGAGAGGAGACCTAAGGATATTCAGCTAGCTATTGACAGGTTGAAGGTTGCTAGACTAAGAAATAAGGACAGGTTTGACAGCAGGCATCACTTGCGGCCTAGAGCAATAGAAGAGGGAGATTGGGTATTGGTCTTTGATAGCAGCCTTGAAAATCAGCATACTGCACTTCGGAAGATGGTGAAAAGATGGTTTGGGCCGTACATAGTCAGACATGTCTTTGATAATGCAACATATGAGCTGACAGAATTGGATGGAACAGTGCTTAGAGTGCCTATTGCTGGAAAAAGAATCAAGATTTTCAAGAAAAGAGATGATGAGGATTATGCATTGGAAGAATTTTCAAGAGAAGAGCAAGGACAAGAAACTCCAATGGAAGAGACAGATGATATGGCTGAAAATCTTGTTGATCTACCGGAAATGCATAACGAAGAGATTAATTTGTTTGTGGATCTTGATGATAATGATCATGGGTAGTTGGCCCATCCGGAGGATGCGCAGGATTAGAGGGGGTGGATGTCGTATTGCTGCGCATTCGAGGTGTGTAAACCACCCAAAAGTCATGTGTGTGATTTGATACTTTGTACATACTTAGTTGTTATGTTTGCTCTTTCATTCTATGCCGAAGACGGAGAAGAAATGCCGATTATGGGCTTTGTGAGGATGTTTCTAATAATTATAAATGGATGAGGCTTATCAAGTATTTGACAGACTTTCAGAACAAGCGAATGAAGTCAGTTTGATTTTGAATGCCATACATGTAGGTAAACTTAATGAAGTTGGGACATCATCCCTGTATCTGTTCCTCCCTACTTGTCATGGTGTGCCCCTAATTGGATGAAGAGGGAACTATGCAAGCTTGTGCTGTTTGGTTGGACTGTATTTGAGCCAGACTCCACCATTTCCAATGGGCTAGCTGGTAGTCTGAGGATGATTTGATTAATGACTGGTACTTTGGTCACCATCTTGTGATGTAATGAAGATCCAAAAAGATTGGTTTGGACCGTGCTCATATGACAGTGCTTGCTTTCTTTTATCCTTTAACCTATATTTCAGAGGAGGAACAGGGTCTAAAAAAGGCAGAAAAGCAAATGGTTATTTTTGAAAAGGGAGTTTTTTTTTTTTGAATCGAAAAGTGAGAGGGAAAAGGCAAGGAGTCTGGAAAAAGGAAAAAAAAGGGAGGACAATACGGGCGTAGAATAGGGGGAGGAGAAGAGTCGACACGCAGAGAAAAAAGCGGAAGTTCCGCCTATGGAAGGGGCATGCAATGTCAGCTTGGGAAAACCTTGGAGATTCAGATACGCAAGTTTTACTGGTTTATGAACTTCATGAAGAAAATGCTAAATTGGGGGAGTCGTGGTGAATAATTTTGAAAGGGCTCGAGCTTAGGTGAAGGAGGCACGTCGACCAGGACTGCAACGCCTTCAACTCTATGCTTCGAGGAAGTAAGGCACCTTCCTCAACAGATGGCAATTCTCTTCTTTTTCTCTGTTATAAGAAAAGAGACAGACGTGAAAAAAATTGTCCGTCAATGAGAGCATCTTGCAACAGTATGCTGCATGTTTTTGGGAACTCGCAAAAGGTCGTCTCTAATCTGCAACATCTTAGAGGAACGAACATTGAAGAGGATGAAAGGAACGTATTATAAGGAGTAATCGACATCTTCTGCGGATATTGAAGACATTAACCTATCGTAGGGAGGTGTTGGCATGACTGGGATACATGAGGTGGTTGTGAACAAGAGGACGCTGTCTGCAGTTCAATCTGCTGCCCAAGCTGGTAGAAGCTTATGGAGGGTCTCATCAACGGTTTTTGGGCTTATTGCATCAGATGCTATTCTACAACCTTTGGGTCATTTTGCTGATACAGCAGATGCACACAAATATCTGGCAATATGTGCTGGTGATTGCGTAAAGACAGAGCTTGCACTAATTAATTGAAAAGCAAGGCCGTTTGATGCGAAAAGAGAGGATAAGATCAACTGAATGATCTCGCAAACTCCGATTATAGAAGAGAGACGCCAATGAGCCTGTTGCCATCAAGAGTATATGCAATGTCTTCAACAAAAACATTACTGTGATGCAAAGAAATTGGAAGGCTGCAACAGAACTCTGATCCATGCTTCCATGAGAACATTGGGATTATTATGTCGTGGTAAATCAACAGGCTATACCTCCTATATTTCCAGCTTGGCATCGCTCTTTGATGCGAAAGATGAAATTGAAGACCTGATTTGAAGGGGCCACTCTGAACTCTTGAACTTGGTTTTAAAATCTTAAGTGAAGCCATATATTGCAATTGTTTTCTGAGTGTTCCGACCAGAGTTGGAGCGCAAGCTTGCCAAGTTTGGCATTTTAACGAGAGATTCGTCCAAGATTCTCTACTAAGATAAAATTTCCTAAAGTACTACCTCCTTTGAAATGTACAAATAGTGCAGATAACCAGGTTAAGGATTGTGATAAATAAGGATCCTAGAACATCTCCAAGTCATTGCAGAAACAGTCCGATAAAGAAACCAAGAAGGAGAGAATTGGCCTTGCTCATCATCAGTGGAGGGCACAAACAGGGAGAAATTGCTTGATCTTGCTCTAGAAATACATAGTATCTCTTGGTGGTTCGTGATCCTGGGGTTGATAACAGAAGATGCAAGAGAACAACAATCAAGAGACTGCATATGGTCTGAAGATCTTTAAAAGGGTACAAAAGCCTTAAGTTGGTGTTACAACAATTCAATGGCTGTTTAAAAAGTGCTGAAAGATGAAACATTGAAGACTGTTCTTTATACATGCTCTGAGGGTGAAGAATTCAAAAGAGATTCACCATACCTGAGAAGTATTACCTTTGTTAACAGATTGGAAGAATTATAGACTGATGGATTTAGTGCTGTCCTGAAAGCCAATAAAGTATATCATCTTGCAATTGAATTCCCTTTTCTATATGCTAAAGTTGGAGATTTACAGGTTGAGGATATTGAATCACTTCTCAATGATTACAAAGACTTAGATTTTGAAGTATTATACTCTTCTGATGATGCCTAGATTCAATAGCTCTTCAGGCTGTGGACAACAAATTTATAAAACAAATGCATGTTAAATCAACAATCTTTGTATTCAATATGAAGAGTCTGGAGTTTACTATGGTATAGCCTGATCTCACTTGTTTAATCTTCTAGCCTGAAATTTATCAAGGACTTCTGAAGTTGCGACATTGCTTTCGAAACCCTTTGAAATCGGCGCTAGGTTACCCGCTACCCATTTTTAATGGGCTAGTTGAGGAAGATGCGGAACTCCACATTAGGGAGTTTCAAAAGCTGATGTTTAACTATCGCATCCAAGAAGAAGGACATTTAATGATGTTCTTCAATATGACTCTCAAAGGAAGAGCCGCTATATGGTATCATGGTTTAGAAGCCGGAACCATATTGAATATTGATTCATTTTATGGAGCTTTTCGAAGGGAGTTTGCCCTTGAAAGGGGTGGGCAATATTGGTTGCGTGTACTCAACGTGACCCGCAGCTGCCCAATTGCAATATTTCCTACATGGTTTGGACTTTAACATCCAATTGCAGTTGAGTAGTGTCCCCTTGGGGGATATAGATACTGCCATTACACGAGCACAAGAAGTGGAATCCCGACTACAAGCAGCCTATGCTTCTCGAGGCAATTCGAATATGGGTTTAGTATTGGGAAACAATGTGGCGATGGCCAATAGCAGTAGTGGCCAAGGGATAGCGATGGCTAACCCTAATGGGAGAGGGAACATGATGCAGAATGTCCCTTTATTACCAGCTCCCCCTAGCATGTCGATGCCTACGGGCAATCAAATGGCTCCAAATGGTGGAGGCCAGGCGGTCAATTCTAACACCATGCTTGTGGCTCAACAACCAGTGCCTAATCGAATTGTTAGGCCAATGGAATGACATGGTAATGACCAAGGCTATGAGTCGAGCGCTTCCAATGTTCTTGGCGAGGTTAAGGACATGATGAAGCATTATACCGACATGATTACGGAGCAGTATCGGCAAATAGCCGTTGATGCCAACTTCCTTAAAAAACAACAAAATTTGATAGGAAGTAGATACCCAGATGAGGGTGCACCTTCGAGGTTTAGTTGCAAATGGTGTGGTGCGCAGCACTATCCAAGAAATTGCCCAAATGTTAAGTGCGACATCTGTGGAAAATTTGGCCATTTAGCAGCTACTTGCTGGAGTAAGATCAGTTCCCTCCAGTGAGGTAGTCGGCAACCACGGCCTGTTAATCATCGTGCCCAAGGAAACGATTCCCAGCGAGAAGATGTGCCTAAACAAATACTTCAACGACCAAAGACTACAGTGGAGGAGCTACCCAGTGGGAGTGGGGTTAGTTTGATTGAGGCTGTACGCATTAATGATGCTGAAACCTCTAATTTGCGAGCTGTTCTTACAAGAGGTCAAAAGGGTAGAGAAGCCGACAAGGAAAATCCTGTCGACGGAAACCCTAAACAAGGCGAAAAATGAACGCAAGTTTTGGATCCTGCCATGGAAGGGGGACCTTTGAAGCCCATGGAGAGTAAAGGCGATAAGGAACCACCAAAGAAGAAGGTGAAAGTTAAGAAAGAGGCAATAAAGCCGGTTCAGCGACCTAAAGAGCGGATGGTTTGGCGTGAAAAGCGAGCTCTATCGAACTATCATGAATTCGATTTGGCGAGCTCTCTTTGCGAAGTCAAGCCGAATGTGAATCTTCTGCAGCTTATTAAGCTTTCCCCAGGAGTACGCAAGGAATTTAGAAAGATCCTACGTACCGGGTATATCGTAGAACCTTTGGGTATTGTGCGAGTTGGTGATGACTGGTTCGAGCATGCTGAGAAGCATTGCCCAAGGGTTGCAGCCTATGTCGATGGGATATTAGTAGATTATGCCATTGTCAACACAGGATCATCTGTTAACATTATGAGTTCTGAACTGATGGAAAGGTTGGGTCTTGCGATCCAGAAAGATACCTCCACAATTCTCAGAATGGCAAATGATAGTTTGAGACAGCCGGAAGGTTGCATTACTAAGGTCCATGTCACTGTTGCAAATGTAGAATGCCTGTTGGACTTTAGGATGATTCGTTTTGCAGGGCGTCCAAGTTACCAAGTATTACTCGGACGACCTTGGATCTTGCAAGCGGACTGCCAAGTAGATATACCCGCCGGTCGACTAATATTCGGCAGAGGTGCCCAGCGTGTGGTGGTTGATGCTTATCCTGAGTCCCCGCAGAGTGAGAGAGCTCCTCTATCTTCTACAGAATTGGAGACATTAGAATATTTATCTGCTAGTGAGACATCGTCGAGTGATGAGTCCAAAGAGGGATCCACCATGGAAGACATCTATCAGATCACTTTGAACGAGCCGATAGAGGGCCAAGATCGTATAAGAGATGCAGATGTTATCGAGCTAGACCTTGGTACGCCTGATGATTCATGGCCAATCAAATTAGGTTCTATGCTTAGCACAGCAGAAAGGGAGGACTATGTGGCCTTGATTCAGGAATTCCATGATATCTTTGCCTGGAGTTATGATGAGCTGAGAGGCATTCCTCCTAGTCTTGCTGTTCATACAATTCCGTTGAAAGAGGGCAGTTGTCTTGTACGACAGAAAGTAAGGCGTATGCCTTTCGAACTGAGGGACGGGCTGTTTGAAGAGTTACAGAAGCTTCGAAAAGCGGGTTTGATTTTTCCTGTGGAACACACAGAATGGTGTTCGCCAGTTGTGATCAGAAAGAAGAAGAATAAACAAATCCGATTATGTGTAGACTTTAGAGAGCTGAATAAGCAGACAGTTAAGGACTACTACCCATTGCCATTTATTGACCATATTTTGGATCAATTAGCGGGTAGGGAAATATATTCGTTTATGGATTGCTTTGTAGGATATAACCAGATGGCAATTGCAGAAGAGGACAAGTTGAAAACAACTTTTATTACTGTATTTGGTACTTTTGTGTACCATGTGATGGCCTTTGGTTTATGCAATGCGCCTGGTTTGTGGCAACGAACAACAGATAAGACTTTCGGTGACATATCCCCTGAAGAGTTGAAGGTGTTTATTGATGACTTAGGGGCTGCCACGGTGAGAGGAAGGCAGTTGATCATTTTAAGAAAATGTTTTGAGCGCTGTAGACAATTTTGCATCGCCCTAAACCTACGGAAGTGTGTTTTTGGAGTACCTTATGGACTATTGCTGGGTCATATGGTCAGTTCGGTAGGAATTGCGACAGACCCCGAGAAGGTCAAAGTTATAGTTGCCATGGGTCCACCACGCACTCCGAAGGAAGTTCATAGTTTTCTATCTTCGGTTGGTTATTACCGTAGATTCATAAACGCCTTGGCAGAAAGAACGTTGCCGCTTACAAATTTATTGTCCTTTAGTTGTTTGTTTGAATGGGGTGACCCCTATAAGGTAGCATTCGAGGATGTGAAACAAGAGCTAGCAAGAGCTCCCATTCTAAAAGCACCTAAAAGAGGTGAGGTGTTCTATATATTCTCAACAGCCACCATGTATAGTATCAGCTGCTATTTAGCCCAAATTTGGGAAGAGAAGTGGTACCACCCGATTGCTTTTGCTAGCCGGAAGCTGGGGGTATCCGAAATCAATTATACCTACATGGAGAAGTTGTGTCTAGCGATGGTCTTTGGGACCAAGAAATTCAGGCATTATATTCTCTATGAGAAAGTCGTGCTTTATACGAAGGCGGAGGGACTTCGATTATTGATGAATAAGCTACAGCCACCTGATCGTCTAGCAAAGTGGTTGATCACTTTGCAGAAATTTGATTATGAAATCCGTAGTAAGCCACCAAGGTTGCAAGGCATCGTGGAATGTCTTGTGGACTTTGGGGAGCCGAAATAATCTATGGCTGAAGGTAGTGATCTAGAGTTGTTATTCAAAATAGATATGGCATCTATTCCCTCCTGGTATGCTGCAATAACGCATTATTTATCGACGGGAGAGGCGGGATCCGAATTATCTAAAGCTGAGAGAAGGAAAATTAAGCAGCAAGCGTTAAAGTTTGCTTTGATCGCAGGTACATTATATCGGCAAGGGGTTGATGGCATCTATCGCCGATGTGTGATGCTTGACGAGGTGCCATTCATTTTGGAAGAGTGCCATGATTCTGCTTGCGGAGGCCATTTTGCTGGATGGCTTACAGCACAAAAGGCTTTAAGAGTAGGTTATTGGTGGCCTGCCATCTTCCAGGATGCGTTTGCGTATGTTAAGAGATGCGATATTTGTCAACGACATGATAGTTGAGAGAATAGGAAATGACCACTCACCCCTATTATGGCGATACTTCCATTGGAGAAGTGGGGAATAGACTTTGTGGGTCCTATTACTCCAAATCGTTGACTACGCAAAAGAGGTATATCATTGTAGCAACTGACTACTTCACAAAGTGGTCAGAAGCACGTGCAACAATGAAAGATGATGCTAAAGAAACTACTAGTTTCCTTTTCGAGCAGATAATATGCCGTTTTGGTCCGCCGAAAGAATTAGTGTCAGACCGCGGAACCCATTTCCTGAATAAGATGATCAAAAGCTTGACAGAGACTTGGCAAATCAAGCATAACAAGACAACCCCATATAACCCGCAAGCCAATGGGCAAGTTGAAAGCACCAACAAGCAGCTTGTGGGCATCCTGTCCAAAATTGTGTCGAAAAAGAAACGGGATTGGGATAAAAAGTTATACGTGGCAGTGTGGGCCTATAATACGACTTTCAAACGAGCCACTGGCCATACCCCGTTCAAGTTAGTATATGGGGAAGAGTGTGTCTTGCCTTTAGAGATTGAGCTGCCGACTATTCGGTTTGCCATCAATCATTCTTTGAGTGATGAAGACACACTTTTTGAGCGCTTGACAACACTGGCACATTTAGATGAGCTTAAGCTGCAGAGCTTATTGCACCAAGAAGTGGCGAAGCGCCAAATGAAGCAGCTACACGACCTCAAAGCCAAGAAATACACCTTCAAGAAAGGATAGCTTGTTCTGTATTATGACGCACGACGTGAATTATTTCCAGGCAAGCTAGAGCCTAAATGGGACGGGCCCTATAGGATTGTTAGAATAGGAAAGAATAAATCCACAGTCTTGTTAGCTGACCTTGAGGGGATAGAATTTAAAAATAAGGTTAATCTTAATAAGATTAAACCTTATTATTTCTGATTGCACTAATGCTATGACTGCCTTGCAAGACTAGGCGAGATCGATCAAATATCTACAAGGAAATCGTGATAGAGGTTGATGGGTCGTCTGATCCCTTATTTAGAACACCCATATTTAGAACAGAGGTATCATCAGGGAAAGCTCATTTGGTGGAGAAAAGGATATAAGGTGACTGAGCAAGAAGGCGGGACATTTATTTGGAAGATCAAGGTCTTCTGCCATCACTGCCTACAAATTTTGACGAGCATCCATGTTGAATTCAATGACGATGGAGGGATGGAGCCTACAGTCCACCCGTTGAATATGCTGAATTTCGATTACCATAATTACAAGTAGAGTTTAGGATGGCGGGATATGTAAACCCTTTATGGACGTACACCTTGTACTTTGATGGGGCGTCCAGGGGTGCATGCAAAAAAGGAAGTGTAGGAGTTGTCATCCGAGACCCCCGACGACGCATTGTCATGAAGTTAGCTGCTTATCTCGGGGTGAATTTTACCAATAATATGGTAGAATACAAAGCCCTGATTATGGGTTTGAACATTGCAAAGAAGGGTGGTATCCGCCAGTTATTGGTGAAAGGGGACTCTCAGTTGGTTTTAAATCAACTCAATGGGACGTACATGGTACGAAACCCCATCCTTTGCATGTACCATCATACTGCCATAGCCCTGCTAGACGAATTTGATAGAGTGTCTTTTCAGCTGATTCCACGAAATTGGAATCAATTTGCCGATTCATTGGCTAATCTTGCATATGAAGAAGACCTCTTCTTTAATTGTGGCCCTTGTCTCGATATATCTATTGAGGATGAGACAGGACCTGGTCGTTTGTGGGGTATGCTTTTTGAACATGCCCTCTTTGGTAGACGATGGTTGATCTGGGTGATGCAGAGGGTAAGCGAGACTCATCTACCTTTATTATCTTGGACCCACAGACTGATTAGACGACATGTGATGCGAACACCTCTTGCGATATACGCAGGAGGGATAGATCATAATCTAATGCACCTAGTTTAGGGCTACGAGCCTCTGTTCCCCTGGGAATGGTATGCTCTGATGTCTATCATAGTTGTTTCCAGAAGGATGTTATGCAAAGTCATGTTTTATTTCATTAGGCCAAGAGGGCCGATTTAGTTTTGTAGCAAAGTCATGTTTGATTTCATTAGGCCAAGAGGGCCATTTCCCTGTCTAGTGTGGGTGCGTTTAATCGGGTTTTTGTTTTAAGTGTTGTGTGCTGGACAGGTTTCGTGGATCATGGAATTTGGTGGAGCCTGGAGGAGCCTTTGCTGTGATGGAAGCTTCTTATGGCCAATCCAAGTGATACCTCTTCTTTACGAGTACCTTTCTTTCCTGTTATATGTGTATTTGTACTTGTTGAGGGGATATATTTTTGTTGGGGACCGGCAACCAAGGCATGAAGTCCCAGGTTCAGGCTAAGTATGTTTGAGGGAGGTGGGAGTAGTCATTGCCTCCTGTAAAGACATTGTCAAGCATCGAAAGACCTCTTTTAGAAGGAAGTCCTAGTGGCCCTGTTCTGCTAGCCTACTAGGCAGCCGTTCTAGGAGTTCTTGTTAGTAGTGAGGCCGTTAGAGAAGCCTACCAGAAGATAATAATGATGATGCTAAGAAACCCTGATCATCCTACAGGATGAATCTAAATACGAAGGTATGTAAAAAGGGGTTCTAACCCCTATCCAAGAAAAGAAAAGAAATGAAAATGTATAGGCAGTTGATCATCACCTTGCGAAGGCCTGGTAGGTTCCTGGGGACGAGTCAGACCCGGGGCCGATATCTTGTCTTCTGAGGGGTGGCTTCTTGCTGGAAAAAAAAATGATAACAAAACAAGGAAGGTTGGAGCGAAAATAAAAGTGAGCGTTAGAAAATGATTAAGTGTCTCCTTGCGAGGGCTTGGTAGGTTCTTGGGTGCTGAGATAGGTCATGAGGCCGATGCCCTGTTCTCCTTGGGTCACTACACTCAGCTCCCTCCTTTTTACATGCCCAAGTATGTTAATAAAATAAAAACCCAAAAAGAAAAGAAATGTATTGAAAGAAAATACTCCTTCATCAGGCTATAGGAGTCCTCGCCTTGTAGGAGCTCCTAGTTGTGTTGTCTTTAGTTGGTAAGTAGATTAGACTACCACTTAGGGCAACCTCTTTGATAGGTTTTTTAGTTTGGCTGTGTTGGAGCAGTTGGTTAGTGACTCGCTTCAGATCTTTTATTAGATGATGCTAGGCCTACTCCTTGTGGATGTCATGCCTTGGTTTTGTCCAAGGGTAGGGGGAGCATTGTGCTGAGTTTTATTATATATTTGTTTTGGATCAGTTTGATGCTTCTTTGGTTGTTTATGTGCAGATATGTTCGTGGATTCGACGGGCTGAGTCGCCCTATCTCGTGGTCGCCAATGAGAGCGGAATTTTGGTGCCGGGAGTTGCTTAAAAATAGCTAAAAATTATGATTATCAAGGGAAAAATATTCACTGTCAAAGGCGGCGGCTCAATCTAGGACGATTTTAAGCACCAAAGTGCTTTAAAGGTGTCCGAGCGACACTTGTTGATTTTTCATAATTTTTCAGACAGTCGTGCGGGTTGAAACGAGTTACTGGCCAATGCGGGATGCCAAGCCGGACGCCCAGGATTTTTCAGAGTTCAATTCCGAGTTCGGACGGGGAAATGGCCAAGGAAACAGTCAAGATGCGAAGGGGTGGACCAAAGTTTGGACAAAGTGGGGATGACCTTTGGGAGCCCAAGAAATTTTATGCCACATGAAAAGTTAGCAACAAATCGTGGAGAGAGAGAGGAGAGAAGGCGCCATCAGATCACGTCCGAAATTTGCGCCAAGATGTTGGAGAGGCCATCTCCTGTTTGTGAACAACCATGGCAACAGACATTGGCCCTTGCTTCCCTCCTGAATGCTGACTCTATCGCCACCCTTCGGCCGTCAATTGATGGCCTGAATGCTGAGATGGAAATCTAGTCTTTCTTTCTCCTCCCTCTCTCTCCTCTAAGGGGGAGTTCATGTGGGAAGAGAAAAGAAGAAGAAAGAATGGTGGAGGCTTGTCCGGCATTGATCGGATTGCTCCACGGGCTGGAAATGGTGACTTGTGATCGTCATGAGCATGAAGTGCTGCTGGTTTTCAGATTTGCAGCCATGGACATGAAACCCGAAACACGCAAATAAGCGGTAATTCAATTTTTTCAAAGGAAATATGAGATTTCATGGTTTTTGATTGATAAAATGTTGTTCATGTGGGCTAAAAATTGTTTAGGTTGCTATTTTCCATGAGTACTTGTTGATCATAATCAGAAAATTAGAAAAACATGCATCTTGTGACTCAAAATAATACACTAAAACACGTAAAATATGGAAAATCAAGGGAAAATGATGTTTTTGGGTATAAAAATGGAAGAATGAATAGGAACACCAACTAAATTTTCATTTTTGTTGCAAGAAGGAACTAAGGGCCATAGAACATAACCTATTTTGAATTTTGAGTAATAAAATAATGCAGAAAATAAGGGAAAATACAAGGAAAATAGAGAAAAACCACAAAAAATAGGGGGAAAATGCATTTTGGGTGCGGAAAATTAATGAAAATTAAGAGCAATGTTTGTGAATGTTTGTGGGGACTGAAGTATGAGGATTTGCCTCAGTTCAACCCCACCTTCTTGTTCTAGTGCATCTTTTTCCGGTTTTTACACATAAAATGATGGCAAAACGCCTTATAAATCTATACAACAATGCAACATTTAATCAATGGGAGGGTAGAGTGGTCAAAATGTGTCTAAATGCGGAGTAAAGTGATGAAAAGATTGTTGGTTTTTGTTTGCATGCCATATAGGTCGGTGAATAATTATAGAATGAGAGCCTAGTAGCACGAGGGTTTCCTCGGTGCTAGGTTCGTGCAACGCCGCATAAGAACGGTAGTTGAAAATCATTGAAAGGATGTTTTTCGTATGTGCACAATATTGATTTCATAATTGTTTGAGCACTTGGCATCCACAATATGCATAAATCATGGAAATATTTAAAGGTATCAGAAATCCTGGATGCACAGCAATTGCTTTCATTAGGACCTTGACCCACGTTGAGTGAGAGACAGGATACCCTAAGCCATAGGCTAGTCGTGGGGTCTAAGGGAAAGAGAAGTAAGGACAATGGTACATTCCTGTATACGATTAAATGGTACCTTGAGTGGATTTTGTACGAAATGTTTATATGTTGAGCGACGCACCGAGGGGCCAATCCCCAAGGTGTAGGAGAGTCGCAGAGGGGTGGTGGCATTCAGCCGTTGGAGGACCCCCTATGTCTGTGCTTCGTGCCATTAGGCAATGTGTAAGGGACTCCCTCGGAGGAGTAGTGGGTGAGAGAAGAGTGGACTAAAAATGACATAATACAAACGCAAGATGTCTAGGAAGGCAATGTATGTGTCATCAACGCTCCTGGCCGCGAGGCCGTGGGGTTGTTGAGCGCGTGAGATAGAGGTCCAGCTAGTGCACGAGCTAGTGCCGGCCCGTTCTAGGTTCCATCACGCTCTTCTCACCAATCTTCACCCTCTACCATCATGCCTCTAAAATGGAAAGATGTATATATTAACTTTCCACAAATTGATACAAAGAACTTTTATAAGTATGAGCAACTACATGCAACATGCAATGTGAGATACATTAGTGCAATGATAATAGAAATAGGTCATTACAAAGAGATACAAGTACACAAATATATTTTCACCATGATAGTATATATATAACTAATTTGTACCATGAACACTTTGTTTAAAAAATAATAAGCCAATAGGAAATGAAAGCTAACAAAATAACAAGTTATTAAGTTTACACCATAACTTAGCAAAATAAGTAACAAGTTAACATGCAATGATAGATTGCGACTCCTTGAGAGATTGTATTTCATGGATCATATAGTTTACATGTGTTACAAAAAACTTCCTCTTTGTATTTATAATAAAATTGATGGGCTAGGCTATTGAGAAAGTGTGGACTAGGATATGGGTAGTCTTTGAGCCTTTGCAAGATATAAGATCCAATTTGACCTTAAGAAAGCATCAAGATCAACAAATAACATTCTTGTGGCCCTATCATCTAGCTTCATGTGATGCCTTGCCTTTAACCCTAAGGACTCCATATTATAGAACATGTAATATACCATGTTGTCGCATGGAATATGTACAGGAGTTCGTGAAAGTCACTCGTCACAGAGATGCTATGCAAGATAGAAGCAAAATCAAGATTAATTCAAGACAACATATTTGATGAAAAAGGTCTAGTATATTGCACTTGTATTCCAAGTACAAATCAAAACCCACATTACAAAACTAAAGATCAATCAGGAGAGCTAAACCCATTGCCATCTTTTAGTTCTTTTGATTTCAAAATCCCTCTCGTTAACAAGCTCATATTCATGAAGCAAATTGTAGACACACCAGATCAACAAGGAATACTTGCTTGATTGTATAGAAGACATGATTGTCTCTCATTGAAAAGATTCTTTTGCAACATGTCATAATGTCGTTGGTTCGAGCATGCACTGGATTCTGTGAAAGAATAGGATAAAGGGCTCGTGCCCTCGCTTTCACCTGCTACTTCATTTTCATTTGCAAAGTATGTGTGGTAGTTTCATGCATATGTCATGGAACGTGGCTATCAATAATAAGGAATAATTCAACAACGAACAAGCATGGTCTTCAATCCAAGGCCCAAGGACATCCTTTCCACATAATTCCTTGAAGTTATAACGTAGATAATCAATCCCCCCACTTTACTCTATGGATGTTGCCATTCGACTAATCATACAATAGTCTCTACATGTTGTTATCCCCCCTCTCGATGTTAACTTCTGTTCAAACTTTTCTACGTCATCTCCTCCAAATCATGGCTTTTACATAGCTATCATTAGCTTTGCTTTTCCCATAATCTTCAAAGCGTAAAAGCTTCAATGATGGTGGAAAAAAAGTTTCACAGGAGCTATTTTAAGCACAGAGTGACGTTTTTCTTTATTTCAATCTAAAAGCTTTTTCAAAGATTTTCCAGTCATTGATAAGATAAATCATTAGCTTATGATTTATTCCAATGACTTGTTTTTCTGTTCACACTTTCAAGAAGGGAACCGGTTTTATTTAGTCACCATTCACACCCTTTTTCATGGAAACCTTCATGTTTGATGGAATGTAGTCTTATGCATCTTTTGTCCCCGGGTTTTGGATAGACTCATTTCAAGATGTTGCTTTAGTTTAATAAACTACACTTCATGTCTTTCCCTCTTGACTTTGGATTAGACAAAGTTCGTATGGTCATAAGAATCCCGTACAAATCCAACATTCCCGCTTATCTTGACATTAAACGGCATACACTAAAAACCTTTGTCATCATTTTAGAAGTTCTTGGGCACCTAAACAACTTAGACACACAAGCAAGCATTCATATGAGCAACCACACACATAAACATACACGCGGGTTATTTGTGCATGAGTACTACTCAGCAAATACAAAAAATTTAGGATGGAACCAAGCAATCAAATTTTCAAACTAATACCTCAAACTGAATGGAAAAAAAAAGACGCGCACAATGGAAAATGAATTCCTAATGATGCTAACTAATGAGTTCAAATTCCTGGCAAAAAACTTCGCCCTTAGGTTTGTAGTAGTGGATGTGCAATGTCATGACATCCGCCCCCTCCTAACCTACACATCCTTTGGATGGCCGCAGCTACCCGTCCTCATCACCGCCAAGCTCGATGGTCAACGCGATCTCCTAGTCTTTTGCAAAAATCATTTGCAATATCCACATCCTCATCTACATCATCTCTTACCTCAAGTTTGTCATAAAACTCATAATCCAACTCCTCAACTGCATAGGCTTTATCATCTCTCCTCTTGAACAATTGGATTCTCTTTCGTGCAATTGGTATCTGCAAGGCCATACCATCAAGCTCTACTAAGGAATATGTAGCATTTTCATGGACATGCTGCACAAAATAAGGTTCAAACCATTGTCTTGAAACCTTGTGGATAGTATTGTGTTGGTTGTCTAGAATGCTATCGTAGACCAATAGCCAAATCTCCCTCCTCAATCTCTCTAGGTCTCAAACTATGTCTACTATCAAATTGATCTTTTCTGCAAATTTTGGCCTCTTTGAGCTTCCCAAGAACTCTTTCAATATCCTCAAATCACCTCTCCAATTAACGAATATGAAGATCAAAAATATCCTCTCTAGTCATCTCATCCTATTGCCATGGTAAAGCACTCCAAGTGAGTGTGTAAATCTCTATAGGCATGATTGGTTTCTGTCCATACACCAAATCAACTAGCGTATAACCTATGGTCATAGTGTGGGTACTGCAATTAGCCCATAAGGCATAAGACAACACTCTAGGCTACTTCCTAACTTGTCCACCACATGCTTTGGCCAAGGCTTTCATAATCAGTGGATGGCCTCTCTCACTCTTCTCGTTGCCTTTTGGATTATATGCTAGAGTCAAAGGAAGTTTAATGCCAAGGTGAAAGAAAAAATCCCTAGCCTCATCAGCGTCCAAGTCACCTCTATCTACTATAATTTTCCCAATGCAACCATACCTGCAAATAACATAATCCAACGCAAACTTACAAACCACTGAAGTAGTCTTTGTCCTCAATGCTCTTCCTTCCACTTGATTTATGAGATTCTCTCATGCCAAAACAATGTAACACATCTGCCACAATCCAACATCCATAGTAATCAAATCAAGGACTCACTTGTAGTGAATACATAACGGATAAGTACGATGAAGCTCATCTCTATGCCTCACTAAAGAAAACAACTAACAATCAGTGCATGTCTCAACAAATTGTGAGATATCTCTATACATTCCTCTCCACTAGTAGCACTCTCTAATCTTCTCATAGGTTGCCCAAACAGCTCTATGTCCTACCCCAAGACTTTCATGAAGCTCTCTGATGATTCACACTTGTGAAGCTCTGTCACCACATAAAACTCTCAATGGTTGTCCTCCTCACTTTCGTGGATGCTTCCAAAGTAGCCCACTCTGCAAGAAGAAACCATAAGCTTTCCTCCTCATCTTCTTGAAGTCCACACCAATTCATCCATCCTGTCTAGACATGGTACTCAAATAGTGGCCACTTTGCAAATACTCTCATGTATAAAAAGACTCATCAAAGCTCTCCGAAGCAGATACATGACAAGTATGATCAACATGGATGACTAAAAGATCAGCCCCATCATCAACATCATTAGTGTAAGAAGAATCCATATCATCATACCTCGCTCCTAAAAGCATATCAACTACTAGGTTGTCTTTACCTACTATGTGCCTGAACTTACGATTCATGGATTTTACTTACCCAATTCACCTAAGCATGTCAATGTCTGGAGTAGAACAACTCATGATCATACCTAGAAGAAGCAAGCAATTAGTCTCGACCACTAGAGTAGCACCAATGAAGTACTCTATCATTCTTGAGAGTCATGACAACTCCCAAGAGCTCCCTCTTAATGTGTGGATACCTGCATTGCCGCTCATTTAGGACTTTTTCCTCGAACCGAATGGCATACCTATTCCCATTTGCATCATCCTAGTGAACAACCCATCTAATGCCAATAGGACTAGTATCAATAGTGATTACAATAGGTCTCCCACACATAATTTTCTTTTCAAAGAGTCGAAGTAGCTCTCAACAATCTCTTCACCCTCTACATAGCTCTAATGTGTCTCATGTCCCAAGAAAAACGCTGCCCTTTCCTCAAGAGTCAGTAGAGATCATCTACAATATGAGCAAAATGAGGAATTCAAATAAGATAAAACACACAAGCTCCAAGAAACTTGCAAACCTCCAAAGTAGAAGAGCAAGTCTCTAGTACAATCTTCTCTATGGCATCAACCTTCGCAAGGGAAGGCCTCCTGCCATAATAACCACACATATGTCCAACAATCAAAACCTCTTTGGCACCAAAAATAGACTTCAGTCCCGAAAAGGTCCCAATTCACTTCCTCTAGCCTGCAACGAATCCTCTCAACACCTCTTATATGCGCAGCCAAAAAGTACCTACATCCATGATCATCTTATTTTTCATCCCTCTCTTTCTCCAAACAACCCTTGATAGGCAGATCATCAATGAAAGGCATGGTAAGATCTGGAATAAAATCTTGTAAGACCTTGTACATCCCATTCATCATATGGGCATCAAATAACACTTGATAAGTATGAATAGATACTATGCTTTCAAGCACTTGAGTTTGATGCTTTGATGCTTGTATTTCTCCCCTCCTTGCTGATTTGATGGGAAATTATTTTTAAGAACTTTAGTTCAAAGTGACCTTGTCTTGGTTTAAGTGGCAAGAGAGAGAAAATGAAGGAAAAAATGAGCTTAAAGGTAAGTGGCTATGGCTGCGAGTTACGGTTTCAAGACAATAGCTAGGAGATATCCCATATGATAAACTTCAAAAGCTTTATGGTACCCCTTGACATTATGAGGTGTGATGATGGTACCATTTGTTGAACAGTAGAAGGCTCTGGCTATGGCTTCCTATAGTACCACCTCTAAGTAAACTTCTAATATCTCTCTATTCGAGTGGAATTTTCTCAAACCCTCTTAGTTGAAGTAAGTCACCTATACAACCAACATTTTCGGGCTATATGTTGCACAATCTCAAGCAATTTTGCACTAAAAAGATGCATCTTGATGTAAGGAACAACTCTTGAGAGGAAAGATTTAAGAGATATGGCCTGATTGAAGAGATATGGCTACTCTAATAGAGGTAGGTAAGTGCTATCTATGGTAGCCAACAAGAGAGATAGAGTGAAGATGGAGGTGGAAGATGAAGGGTTTATGTCAAGCTGAGCCAATCAAAGATTGAGAGGAGCGAAATTAGTGATTTGTAGATCCAAGCCATGCAAGAGTGGGCTCTAATACCATGTAAAAATGTTGGATCTAGAGCATGGCTATGGAAATTGAAAGAGGAAGAGTGAGCTCATGAGGTAACAAAGATCAAGACCAAATGTCACACAAGTGAATTAGGTTCCAAGTTGGAAACTTGGACTCATAAACACAATCTTGTGTGTTGACAATGACACAAACACTTAGCTAGAACTACAAAAGTACTATGACATTGTATTCAAAATGAGAGCAAGTACAATGCTTTATAGGAATAGACTAGGCACTGCACTTTCCATCACTGTGCATATGGGATTCTGCATCCTAAACCCACAGTACTCAATACTTAAAGGTTAAGTTGAGTGTGATTGCTAATATCTCAAGAGGTTTGACTTTGTCATCACCTATCGCCTAGGATGCCAATAATGTCAATACAATGGTTTATCAAGAAGATCCTACCTAGCACCTAAGAAGGGAGAAGAAGCTTTTGAGCAACAACGAGCAATAGTACTCAAGCCAAAGCACCTCCAGCTAGTAGCCATCTCTAGTTGTCAGCCACACAACCCTGCCTTGATCCAATTAATCCATGAAGCATTACCACATGACAATTTGGCCAAAAATATCAAGAGAAAAAATCAAGAGGAAAAAGGAAATGAAGTGTGTGAGTTTCATGAAACTAATGGATTGTTATACTACAAGGATGTACTTTACATCCCTCCAAGAAAGCCAAGACTCCATGTGCTCCACAATGCCATGATAACCTAGCAATAGGACACTTTGGAGTTAATAAGACTTTAGAGATTATTTGAAGATATTTTTGGTGGCCTCGGATGTGGAAAGAAGTCAATAAATATATAAAATCATGTGGTACCTAGAACATGGCCAAGGTACCACATCAGAAACCACATCACCTTTTGCAACCCTTTCCCATTCTAGTGCGACCCTAGTCTTGTTTATCCATGGATTTGATAATAGATCTTCCCAAATCACAAAATATGACTCTAGAATTTTTGTAGTAGATATGTTCACAAAAATGGCACATTTCATCCCTAGCATTAGGACCATCACAAGTGCACTATCACTAAACTCTTCCTTAGATACATTTTTAGATTACATAGACTCCCAAATGATATCATTAATGATTGAGGTTCTCAATTCATATCTGGTTTTTGAAAGAGCTTTTACAACCTCCTTGGAGTCTAAGTTTAGTTATCCACTACCAATCATCCATAGACTGATGGTCAAATAG